>NC_037677.1:90159340-90237635 GCF_003255815.1 Theropithecus gelada
AAAAACCAAAAGGTTTGAATCATTTAAGCAAAGCCAGCTTTAAACAACTTGGCAAGCCCCTGCAGCTGTCCTTCCATATCGTCTAACAGCTGTAAGCTGTGCATCTTGTGCTCTTTCATTTACATATACATATGCAAACAAACCCATGTTCACTTGGGAGTGTGCACACTCGTGTTTGTACACACTGTCCATGTCCTACCTAATATCCTAGAAGATGTCAATCAGAGTCTTCTTGGGGCAGGTGACATCCTCACGGGACCTGAGTTTCCTTTGCAGTAAAACACGTGTCCTTTTCCTAGATCTAAGAGCTCTTCCAGCTCCGACATTTGATGTCTGTGCTCTTTGCTTAGCTATTCCTTGGCAGGAGCATTGGAGATATGCTCATACACATTACCTCACATAATTTTTAAAATCATCCAGGAAGTCTTTTTGCATCCTCAATCCTATTTTAACAGATGATGAAACAGATTTACCTACTTAATGTGTAAACATACAATTATAACTGGCAGTTACAAGCTTAGAAACCTGATTCTCTATTCTGAATCCAATCAATTCATTCTCCAAGTGACCACCAGGTGCTGGCTACTCACTTCTCCCGTCTTAATCAGAGTGGTTTTCACGGAGTTGGGAATCATTTGGAAGAGCCCCCTAGATCATCTCCCTCCATAGCCAGGAAAACCTGCTCTAGGCTGGAAGATGGGATGCAGGCCACTGATGGGCCAGATACAATTCTAATGGCAATCAAGATATTACAGGTGACTGGAGAGGGTCTGAAGAAGTACGTGTCATTAGAGCCAGGGTGCCTGGCACGGGACCAAATGAGCAGTCTAGTTTGAGACAATGGGAACTTTTCTCAGCAGGAGTCACCCTTCCCCCAACTATTCAGCCATCTGCAGACCCGCCTCCCCGCTCCCCAGACTCCACATGCCTACTCTTCCATGAATGAAGGCTGCAGTGCTATAAGGATAGACTCATACATCTTTAGAGCTACAAGGGACCTCACAAATGATCTAGTCTAGTCTCCTTGCTTTACAACATAGAGAGAAGTGGTATGCTCTAGGACACAGAATTTATGGTCTATTTTATATTAGGACCTAGGCTTCCTGATTCCCTCTTCAGTGTGCTGCTTCCCTGGCCTCTGGAGAGGTGAGGCCCCAGGGCAGGCAACCACCTCAGTGGCGCAGCAGACTTAGCACCAACACATGAGCCTGCCCAGTCCTTTGGCTCTTATGCATTCCCGACTCTGGCCTCTCACCTGGAATTTGGGCAGCCTTGACCTTGACCCCCTGTAGCTATATCCTCATTCTTAGATCTTCTGCTTCTTCATTTACTTCTCTGTTGCTGGCCCTGAGTTCCCTCTGAACTCTGAGCTCCATGCTAACCCTGCTGCCTACTTTTCCGTTCCTTTTGAAGTAAATTCTGTGTGTTCTACCTCTCCGTTTAACCAGGAATCCCCTAACAGCTTTATGGCCTTAGTGTGAAAGTGTCACTTAGTCATGACGCATCCCTATAGACAGCGGAACCTGGAGGAATTAGAGCTTAGTGTTAGCATTTTACAGGCCACATCCTCTGATCCCAGTTTAGTATTAATAATGAAATTATGAAAGCTTAAAAAAAAAAACAATTACAGGGAATTTTAAGAATATTATTCTAAATTCCCATTGAAATGAAATACGCAATTTTAAAAGATGAGTATGGAGCAAAACTTACTGGATGCATTACACAAGGTAAAGTTCCATTTTCTAAATACTTTCGTTTTTTATTCAGAAAGAATAAAAGTATATGATTGAGCACTAAACTTAGTAAGCATCCTAAGGAAATCAGGAGAAAAGCAGTAAAGAAAAGATAAAATAATAAATTAGAAAATAGTGGGAATAAAAAATAAATCCAAGATTTGATCCTTGGAAAATGCCAGAAACAAACAAACAAACAAACAAACAAAAAACAAAGTGGCAGACATTTGAAGGATATCACACACTTGAGTAGGGGAGATTCTGTAAATTCTGTTAATTATTCAACAGAAAGCTTTGGGTAAATTTGGGTAAATATTTAGAAAATAACAAGGCAGTGTCTTCCCTCACACCATACATAAAAGTAAGTCCCAAATGTATTAAGAGTTAAAAAGAAAATGTTAAGGGGAAGATGTAGGCAGTATTTCCTTGATCTGAAGACAGGAAAGGATATTTAAAGAATGAAATCATGTCTTTTGCAACAACATGGATTGACTGGAGGCCATTATCTTAAGTAAAATAACTCAGAAAGTCAAATACTGCATGTTTTCACTTATAAGTGGGAGCTAAATAATATGTACTCATGGGCACAAAGTGTGGAATGGTAGACATTGGAGACTCAGAAGGGTAGGGGGTAGGAGGAAGGGAGAGATGATGCAATAGTTAACGGGTGTATTGCACACTATTCGGGTGATGGTTATACCAAAAGCCCAGACTTCGCCACTACACAATATATCCATGTAACAAAACTGCCCTTGCACCCCCTAAATTTATGATTTAAAAAAAAAGATTAAAAAAAGATTTTAAAAAAAGAATAAAGGCAGGCTGGGAGCGGTGGCTCATGCCTGTAATCCCAGCACTTTGGGAGGCCCAGGAGGGTGGATCATCTAAAGTCGGGAGTTCGAGACCAGCCTGACCAACATGGAGAAACCCTGTCTCTACTAAAACTACAAAAATTAGCCGGGCATGGTGGATTACATGCCATGGTGGATTACATGGATTACATGCCTGTAATCCCAGCTACTCGGGAGGCTGAGGCAGGAGAATCACTTGAACCCGGGAGGCAGAGGTTGCAGTAAGCTGAGATCATGCCATTGCACTCCAGCCTGGGCAGCAAGAGTGAAACTCTGTCTCAAAAAAAAAAAAAAAAAAAAAAAAAAAAAAAAATTAAAAGCAAAGAAATAATACATAATAGGAGTTGATATATTTTGTTAAATAAAAATTTAAACTTCTCTATGTTAAAAATCATTAATGAAAAGGCAAACCAGTAATCAGTAGGAAAAAACTTTCAGCGTCAAAAGAAATAGGAAAAGACTAAGTAATATCCTTAATAAATAAAAAGTGCTTAGAAAGCAACAAAAGGAGTCAAAGGACATGATTTCATAGAAAAAGAAATAAAAATGATAATTTTAAATGTTGGTGAGGATATGGTCAGATAGGCATTTCTATACTCAGAGTTGGACATGTAATTTGGTACAAGTCAGCAGTGAAGAACCAGAGATTTAAAAACCATCCATAATCTAATAATGGTACTTTTAGAAATCTATCCTAAGTCTATCATAAGGAAACAAGTAGAGATAGGAAAAATATTTATATATGAGGATGGTTATAATCATTTTTATAATAGTGAACATTGGAATCAATAATAAGAAAAAGTTACATCATGATATATCCATAATACAAAACTTACTAATCTATGGAAACTGTATTTTTGAAAAATTGATTGTCATGAGAAATTGTTCATGATATAATAAGCAAATGAAAAGGACACACAATAATATAATATGATGTCAATTTTAGAAATACATTTGTGTATATACCATATGTGTATTATGCATATGCATATCAGTGTCTTTGGGTAGTATGATTATGGTGCACTTCATTTTCTTCTTTAAGCTTTTCTGTGTTTTCCAGAATTTCTACAATGAGCATATATTATTTATAAACAGAATTCACCAAAGTGTATTCAAGGCTGGGTATGGTGGCTAATGCCTGTAATCTCAGCACTTTGGGAAGCCGAGGCAGGTGGACCGCTTGAGCCTAGGAGTTCAAGACCAGCCTGGGCAACATGGCAAAACTCCGTCTCTATAAAAAAAAAAAAAAAATACAAAAATTAGCCAGGCTTGGTGTTGTGCTCCTGTGGTCCCAGCTACTTGGGAAGTTGAGGTGGGAGGATTGCTAGAGCCAGGGAGGCGGAGGTTACAGTGAGCCGAGATCGCGCCACTGCACTCCAGCCTGGGTGACAGAGCGAGACTTTGTCAAAAAAAAAAAAAAAAAAAAAAAAACTGGAAAAACCTCACAAAGTGTGTTCAAAATTTTTAAACTTTCTACTTGAAAAACACAGATTGATATGATCTGGATGTGATTTTAAGACTGCTTATGCTGATTAATTAATTCCTCTAAGAAAGGCATTATTGTTTAATTACTTTTCTTAAATCCATATGAGCTGAGTGGTGGTATTATGGCTGCTCGCCAGAACATGGTTATTATGTCATTATGTGACCTGGGACCTATGCTGAGAGGTCACCCAGTGTGTGGAAAGGGGCACTGAACCAGGGGTCTTGGGCCTTGTGACCTCAAGGAAAGCGTTTAGTAGCCTTCTGGGCTTCAGTTTCCTCTTCTGTCAAATAGATCTTACCTGCTTTACTACTTTCATAGAGTTGTTCTAAAGACCAAATAAGATAATCCAGGCAGGAGTCTATGACATGTAGGCTATTATGAAGGCAAAGATCATTATTCAAAGAATAAGCTAGTACCTGCCTGGAATTCACAGTTCATATAAATGATTTTTCTAAATCTCCCTTCTGGTAAGGAAACATACTCCCGTGGTTGCTGAAGAAAAAATCCTCCCCTCTCCTCCCACAGCCCCTTTTCTTACTGAATTAATAAGTGCACAGCCCTTGGGGGAGGGTATAGACAGATCAGGCACACCCCTGTGTCCACCTCCACCAAAATTCTAGGGGAAAATGCCTGGCTTCTTAGGAAAATGCTTCCCTAAAAAAAGAGGAGAAACCTCAGACGTTCCCATGGAACTGGGGCAGAGGGCAAATTCTGCACCACCTCTGCACAAACCCACGGGCTGACTGCTTGGCAGGCCTGCAGGGTCCAGATCACTGATCTGTGGCTCAGAGTAAGGAGGTCATTTGGACGGTACGTTGGTTTCACAAACCCCTCCATGATGCTGCTGCTGTTGTGAGGATAGTTGTCACTTCCAACTCATATTATTGCAGACATTAGGATACATGTAGTTATAGGGACAAGAAAGTCCACAGCTCCTCCACGCCCCACAGCAACTGCTCCAGGCAGACTTGCTGCAAGGAGCAGAGGCCCCTTGGTCACCACAGGTAAAGGGGACAGTGTTTTGACCTGGGAAGCTTACCATGTGCAACCCTGGCTGCATATGGGTCACCTAGGGAGCTTTTCAGTAACCCAGGCGATGCCCCTGGTTTAGAATTTTACCAGAATCCCCGAGAGTGGGAACCAAGCATCAGTATTTTTGATGCTGTCCAGGTGATTCCAAGAGCAAGCAGCATTCAGAAGCATTGGCTCAGGTTCCAACACAGATCTAGGTATCTCTCCCATACCAGTTTTCAAAAACTTCCCTTGGTGAGGTCTCCATGACCATTCTGCACTCTCCCAAGCATTCGTTGCACATACTTTTGCCTACCATGGATCCAACTCAACCCTAACACATCCTTTATCCTTTAGCTTCTCTACTAGGTGGCTGCACTTCTCAGTCGGCCAATTCCAGATCCCCAACAAGGGTCTCATCTTAGCCCAACTCACCTTTTTAAACCAGGCTACTTGGGCCATGGGATGCTGGTTGATTTAGAGACTGACTACTCTGTGGAAAGGGACAGAAGTTGTGTAGTGTAAAACATGGCCACCGTGGTCTGCCCCAGTTCTGTTTTTTGTGTAGGTGGGGTGGGTTGGGCACAGTTTCCCTTAATAGAGACTGTGGAATACTTTAACGTATCTGGTTCAATAACAAATTATAATAATGAAATCAAACATATTTAGAAGAATCCGTACAAATTAAGGGTCAGAGTTTCATCCTCTGTATAGAATATGATGTAGGAGTCTTTTTAAGTATACGTAGGATAATAAAATGGATAGCCCACTCAACTATCTTTAGAATGTATGTCTAATTTTATACATCTTTTTCCATAGAAACTACAATTGAATTTAGAATTGAGAGATTATGGTATTCATTATTATCTTAGCCAGAGGGGTTTTTTTTTTAGGTTTTATAAGAAACTTTTAAATTGAAGTATAATGTATGTAAAGAAAAAGTGCACATGTTATAAATGTACATCTCAATGACTTTTTACAAAGTGAATAACCTTGTAAACAGCACCCAGGTCCAGAAATTCAGTATTATCATTACCCCAGATGATGCCCCTTGTGTTCCCTTCCAATTGCTCCTTGCCTCCAAGGGTAACCACTCTCCTGATTCTAGCAGCATACATTAGCTTTTGTACTTTATATAAGTACAATCATATAGGATGTACTTTATTGTGTTTTGGCTCCTTTCCTCAAATATTCATCCATAGTTTTGCATATGTATTTGTAGTTCTCACCAGAGGTTTTAGTCCTTGAAATGTAGTTCAACAAACATTATTCCTCCAGGAACTGTGCTCGGGGCTGGGGACACAAAAACAAATAAAGGCAAATTCCTGCTGTAAGAAACATTTAATCCAGTAATTTGGTAAGGATCAGAATTTAATGTAAAGTGAATTCCTCTTTGTTCAACAAATATTTATTCAATGTCTACTATAGGTCAGGTGCTGTATCACAGGTGCTAGGGATAAGAAATGAACAAGCAGACAAAAAATCTAGCAGAAATCCTCCCTTTTCTTCCCGTGACATGCATGGGCAAGTTCTGCCCACTGATACTCATTTCCCTCTCTGTCCTGCATCTGATTTAACATAAAGGGAAGTAGCAATGGAAACTATTTCTTCTGGCAACTTAGAGTATGAGATTATGAAGTGCATGGTCCGTGGGCCATTTTTCAAATCAGTGAGTGTGAGAGGTATAATATTTGTATATACCAATTTCTGCCTTATTCCATTCTGTCCACCACTGATGCTGCCTGTACTGAATGCAATGAAAGTCTGGAACCTAAGGAAGCCTTTGGATGTTAGCTTACCTTGGAGTCAAGCTGAGGAATCTTCTTGATTTCCAGAACCATGAAGTGAGAAGAGACACAATTGCCAAAGCTGTGATGGAAATCATACAGCTTTGAATTTGTTTTAGTAATATGGAATTCTAACATGTATCACTATTCATTAGTGCTGGCTTTTCAGAACCTAGTGAATTATCTGGGTACAAAGCCATGACATTAGAGGCATAAGGGATTAGAAGACAATCCAACACCACTCTAGGATTGATAGTTTAGGAAGAAATGCAAGAAATCATCTCCTTTTGTTTGGTTGGTTCATTCCTATCCCCCATTCTCCGCATTTTTATGAAAAATTTTAAGTATATATAAATGTAGACAAAATAGTAAAATTCACTTTTATGTATCCATCTTTCAGCTTCAAAAATTATCAACTCATGCCAGTTTTTCTCTAACCCCTTGCTGTCCCCCTCCTCTGATTATTTGAAGCAATCCCAGATGACAAACAGATGACTCATAAATGTTCAGAAAGTGAGATCTCCTAGTTTTATTTCCTCTAGTTCACAGGCTCAGAGGTGAATTCAGTGAGCTAGTTTGTGGTAGTTATATTTAATCCCCGGTTTCAAAGTAAAAGTGATAAGCTTTACTAACAGAATTACTATTATTATTATTACATTATGACATAATATAATATATTGTTGTACGGTTTAGCCTAAAACTACCTCTTTTAAGCCTCTTATTCAGTTCTCCAAGGAGTTCAACAGGGTGTGGGATGGCTGATTGATGTTCTTTTTCATCAGTAATTTCAAAACCAAATCCTTGTGGATTTTGAAATTGCAAATATATTTGTCCAAGTAAAAGCTTCAACTATTCGGTGATAAAATGGGTCTAAGACTCTTCCCAAACCTCATGTTTCCCATTTTCAGTCTGTTTGCAAAGGAGGAGGCTGGTTGGTGTTCATGGAGCCAGTGTCAACTGCCTCTCTATTATGAGATATCACAACACAACTGGGCATGCAGCTTAATTTTTTTAGGTTTCCCAGTCTCAAAACCCCAAGCACCATTGTTTTTGCCAGTCAGAACACTCCAGAGGTTTCTAGAACAAGTAGAAAAGATTATTAGTGCCTTTGTCATGAAAATATGTAAAATGTTGCTTTGGCTGCTCTGATTGTATCTCAAAATATCACCCAGGGCAGGTGGCAGTCATTGTGAGGAGTGGGGCGGCACCAGGCACCCCTTGATGAGCCTTTGATGAGGAGATGATTAGGAGTAAAAAAATGCTGCATAGATTATCTGCATAACTAACACTGTAGCAGACAGCCATGCAGACATTTTTCTGTATACAACTCCCACTCATTTTTCTGAGAGATAAAAGCAGCCAAGATTGACAATCTGTCAGTTTCACCATTTTCATTGTGTACTTTTTCTGGGCAGGTTATTCACATCGAACTCCTTTGATGTGATCAGTGATGATGCTTTTATTGGTCTTCCACATCTAGAGTATTTGTAAGTAAAAAAGCTTTTTTTAAACATGATGATTCAGGACAAGTACTCTCAAGTTCCTGTAACTGTTTGACAAAAAATATTATAACTTATTGCAGATTCATAGAAAACAACAACATCAAGTCAATTTCAAGACATACTTTCCGGGGACTAAAGTCATTAATTCACTTGTAAGTATGAATATTGCTATTACTTTTTAAGCTTGCTAATGGACAATGCAGTTTGATCACCTGTGGTTAATGCACCTACTTTATGAGTGTCCATAAAAATTTAAGAAACCCAAATGATTTCTCTCCATGCACACTTGCCATCTTTCCCTGTCATCTGTCAGAGGGTGTTCAAGAAATTGATTACTATTAATATTTGTATCCTAAATCAACCATAATTAGAAAAGCAATCTAATGCAGGGAAATTGTGTGCCTGAAATAACTTTTTTTATTATCTACATCATTACTTGCTTCATGGATCATTATGGGTTGACTATGTAATTTGATATCAGCTTTTCTTTTTCCTCTATAAGCCCTCACTTTATATACATTTAAACATAATATAGCCGCAGACGATGTCTTCATAATACCCGATCAACTTGTTTATCAGTGAAATATTTAATTATTCAATGGGTGATTACAGCTAACAGCAGTTGTTCTTAACAGGGAACAATTTTGTCTCCCAGGGAACATTTGGCAATATCTAGAGACATGTTTGGTTGTCACAACTGGGGGATGTAACTGGCATCTAGTGGGTAAAAGGCAGGGATTCTTCTAAACATCTACTGCATAGGACAGCCCCTCACAATAAAGAATTATCCAGCCTAAAGTGGCATTGTGGGCAGGTTGAGAAACCCTGAACAACATGACCCAAACAACTTGTTTCTTCTAGCCTCCCTCACCCTCTACAGACACATTCGCACACACACACACACACATGCAGGCACACACTTGCATGCACACGCACATGCACACACACATACACACTCTTACATACACATAGATTATTTTAAGGAAACTAGAAGCACATAGAAAGAAAAGGCACTAACATTTACATCACTTTTCATTTAATCCTCTCAATAATCCTGCCAAACAGGCACAATAATCCCCTTTTCAGAAATGAGGAAACAGTCTTGGAGGGGATAGATGCCTCATGAGCTGATCAGTTATGGAATTATGAGAACATCTACTTAATAGTTGAATTGCAGTGACTCTTCATCCTTTCAACAGCTGTTTCTCAACCTACCTAATAGGTATCTTATCAGTTCTAGATACAGATGCAAGAGATCCAAGTGTCATAGTCATTCTGTCAAGTTTAACCTGTTCTCTCATCATACTTCATTCCCAGCTCTGCTGTAGGCCCTAGGATGCAGCAGGGAACAAAGGAGACAAAAATTCCTGTTCTTTGACTGAGCTGATTTCCAGCGTGTCCATGCGGTTGTCCCTCTGCCTCCACCAGGCCCCTTTCTCTCCTGTTGCTTGTTTTGTAGCAAAGAGAAGCTAATGACCAGACATATTTTACAAAATCATACCTTTCAAGGCTTCTGTATAGAGTTATTATAATAAAAAAAGTGTTTGCAATACTACTCTTCATGTCAATGACATGATATGATGCAAAGATGGCTGTTTACAGAATAAATGTTATGCAGTTTTATCACAGAGCCCAACACTGCCAAACCTCATTTTTCAGACAAAATTAAACAAAAGAAGCAAATATATGGAAGGAGAAATGGAAGTTCATGCCCTCAACTTGAAATCCACTAGATTCACATACATCCCAATCCACATGGCCTCTGTCCAATGCTTAGCATCATGAGAGCTGTAGGGAGGATGTAGGACTCAGGTGTCCTTTTGAGGAACCCAGATATGAGCTTCACTTGCCCAATTCATTCAGCTGTGTCTCCTCTCCAGCCTAAAAGCCTGTGGTTTCCTTCAGGCTTCATGCACAGAACAGGAAAAAATGTTTCCCTGTCTTGGAAGGAAGGAAGGAGGGAAGGAAGGAAGGGAGGGAGAAGGCGAGGGGAGGGAAGGAAGGGAGGAGAGAGGAAAGGAGGGAGGAAGAAAGAAAAAGAGGAAGATGAGAGGAGAGAAGAAGGGAAGGGAGAGGAAGAAGGGAAGGGGAAGAGGAAAAAGGCAAAGAAAAAAGTCTGTTTGACATCCTAGTGTAGACACCCATTTTGTTTAGTGGAACCTATTATGTTTATCAAATGAAATGGGAATTTAAATGTGGGTCTTAATGATGCCCTTTCTTTAGCAGTATGGAGCCCATAAGAGAGAGAGACTGGTACAGAATACACTTAATATCCAGAAAATTTCAGGTTCAAGGAACACCAAGGGCAGCCCTCAAAGAGAGGCATGACTCTTACAGGCAGTGAAAGAGAAGTCCCACCTCTCTGAGCTGGTGCTGGAGGTGGGAAGGTGTTATGAGGGAACAGGGGTTAAGGCTGGCTAAATGAATATGACCCTTAGGTCTCTTGCATCTTTAGCTAACACTTATTAGGTTGACTCATATGGCATTGCCAATGTTAGGCTATTTTTTATCTACAAAAATGGCAATGCCATATGGTTCATCTTAAATAGTTTCTAGGATGTGACACATGCTTTACAAGGAGTAGGGCCTACAAAGATGAGTAAGATCTAGTCCCACCTTAGAGAAGCTCAGCCTAGCAAGAGAAATTGGACAAATATTTTCTCACTGAGGGCCTTTGTCCCCAAGTTATGTTCTCCTTTTGAATTATGCTATTCTTCACTGTACAATTCCTTCCTTCCATCCTTCCTTCTTTCTTTTCTTCCTTCCTTCCTTCCTTCTTTTATTCCTTCCTTCTTTCCTTTCTGTCTTTCAAGGAGAGATGGAGTAGGGAGGATCTGAAACCCAAATTTCCCTCTGCTGACTCAGTAAGTCAGGTTCATTTTCCATTATTTATGGCTTATTAATAAATCTGGCATTTGTCTGAGCCATTAGTTTCCTTTTTAAGACATTAGGCTTCAAAGTGCACTTTTCTCCACCTCAGATCAATCCTTCCCAATCAAGGCAAACATTCGAGCTGTGAGGAATTAGCACCTCACCCTCTAACCTGCATGTGCTGCAGGAAGAGGTTACAAAGCTTTCTCATATTCTTGGCTTCATCATAGTCTCCTGATGACCCCATGAAAGAGACAGGGCAGTAGCACTATGTTCACAGACAAACGAGCAAGTGGAGGTACACCATGAGTTTAAGCTGCTCCCCAGTTACTAAGTGGTAAAGCCAGATAACTCCCACGGTCTTTGATGAGACGTCTGGTGCTATCTCCACTGTGTCAGTTAGAGCAGGACCAGATAGCTTTTATTGAGCTGGCTGGATCCTTCCATGGGACATGATTTGAGGAGGAAATATGACTAGAGAAGAAAGAAAAGATCCTGAAAACAGGAACCCTACCCACATACTTCATCTCAAAATGCAGATAGTTGGGATTAGACGTATACTTTCAGGTCCAGCTGGTTCCCACTCTGGCCTAACATTAAAGCCACTCCCTTACCTGTGCATTTATATAAATTTAGTTCATGCCTAAAGGAACAACGCACTTTCTCACCTTCTTATACAGAGATGTCAGTAGATTTCTCTTCTAAGAGACATTTACGGACAACTTAAAAGTTATTATAGGCCAGGCGCAGTGGCTCACGCCTGTAATCCCAGCACTTTGGGAGGCCGAGACGGGCGGATCACGAGGTCAGGAGATCAAGACCATCCTGGCTAACACGGTGAAACCCCGTCTCTAGTAAAAAATACAAAAAATTAGCCAGGCGTGGTGGTGGGCGCCTGTAGTCCTAGTTACTCGGGAGGCTGAGGCGGGAAATGACATGAACCCGGGAGGTGGAGCTTGCAGTGAGCCGAGATAGTGCCATTGCACTCCAGCCTGGTCAAAAGAGCGAGACTCCATCTCAAAGAAAAAATAAAAATAAAAATAAACAAATAAAAATAAAAAAGTTATTATATATACCTGGCTATCAGGCGAGATCCCCCTTTCCCTGCAAATTAACTCTTAAAACCCTACAAATTAACCCTTAAAAAGAGAGAGAGAGGGCCGGGCGCGGTGGCTCAAGCCTGTAATCCCAGCACTTTGGGAGGCCGAGACGGGCGGATCACGAGGTCAGGAGATCGAGACCATCCTGGCCGACACGGTGAAACCCCGTCTCTACTAAAAAATACAGAAAACTAGCCGGGCGAGGTGGCGGGCGCCTGTAGTCCCAGCTACTCGGGAGGCTGAGGCAGGAGAATGGCGTGAACCCGGGAGGCGGAGCTTGCAGTGAGCTAAGATCCGGCCAATGTACTCCAGCCTGGGCGACAGAGCGAGACTCCGTCTCAAAAAAAAAAAAACAACAGTGCTAGTTATTAAGTTATTGTCTCTCAGCTCCAAACCTACCCACATATTCTCTACATGAGATACTGGAGCTGGGGCTCTGAAAATCACGTTTTNACAAAAAAAAAAAAAAAAAAAAAAAAAAAAAAAAAAAAAAAGAGAGAGAGAATTCTTAAAGTTAAGTCCTTTCAAAGCCTGTCAAATCCTGAGATTCTCAATTACTTTATTTTGAATCATTGTCCTAATGTTATGCATGTTTCACTTTAATATTTGAATGGTTTGTATATTTTAGCAATCATTTGTATATTTAAATTTTTCTGGTGAATATATGTTATTTTGGTAATCAGGAACACATGAATAAAAAATTAGTTTATGAATAAATATTAGTTTATGGCCAATGATGACAAAGTCTTCAAACATTATGTATTGGCTTCTAGTAATACCCACGAGTCTTTAGTAATGATTGCTTTGTGTGCCATGTAAGTGTCACTGTGGATAAGGCCCAGTGGAACCAGCATTGTTTGCATGCATATATATAAATATTTGGAGAAAATTATCATCAATCTATATGTATTGTAGAGTATCCAATGGTTGCTCAGCACTGAGGGGGTACAAAGAACTATATAAC
The DNA here is from genome assembly GCF_003255815.1 of Theropithecus gelada. Classification (NCBI taxonomy): domain Eukaryota; kingdom Metazoa; phylum Chordata; class Mammalia; order Primates; family Cercopithecidae; genus Theropithecus; species Theropithecus gelada. The sequence goes on from NC_037677.1 coordinate 90,172,646, forward strand.
AGTCCCCAAACTCGGGATGCTTGCATGTTCCCAATCAGTTGCACAGGATGCTTTGTTTTAGCCTTCACGTTGCCATGTATGTAAAGAGGTAGTGCAATGTAGCAGCTAAGAGGGTGATCTCTGCCACCAGACTGCCTGGGTTCAACTGTCTCTCTGCCAGCTCAATAGGTCAAGTTTATTTTCCATTATTTACTGCTTATTAATAAAGCTGGCATTTATCTGAACCATTGGTTTCCTTTTTAAGGCTTTAGGCTTCAAAGTGCACTTTTCTCCACCTCAGATCAATTCCTCGGCTTTGCACCTTAACAGCTGTGGAATTTGGGGCAGACCATTTAGCTTCACTATGCTACAGACTGGGCATGTAAAATGGGGTTATAATAATAATCTTTTAAAATGGGATGAGGAATAACAAGGCAATTAAGAGTATTAGTGCCTAAGGTCTTGAGATTAAGTGAGTTAATATATGCAAAGTGCTTAGAACAGGGCCTGGTATGTAGTAAGCACCACTGTGTAGGAATAAACTAAAATTCACTGCATAACCTCCATTAGTCCTGAATCAGGATTCTAAATGCTAGAGTGTATATCCCCTTTAAACACTTTCTATGAAATTAAAGTAACTGCGCTTGCACCGCCTCAGGCTCAGAGAGACACAAACCCAAGCTGAGAATCTGCATTGCAGAGGGGCTGGATGCACCCCAGATGGCTGTGGGCGATGCTCTCTTAGCAGAAGAGCCCGGTGGCACTGAAACAAATGTGGTGTTTGAGCCAGTCTGGTTGCCTCAGAGAGAAGACTTTCCAGTGGCTTCCACAGTCATAATTGGAGGTTTTCTTGGGTAAACGATGAAAACACCAAAGGACAGGAAATGGTCATCATTTCTGTCAAGAAGGAATGGCCATCTGCCTTTGAGAACACTTGACCTTACTCAGCCAGTTTCAAGGTAACTAGACGTTGAGCTGTGCAATATCTCAGTTGTTTTAAAGAATGTTTCTTAGGTAAACTGTGAATCAGGACCTAGAGAATGGTGGTTAGTTGAAGGTACACTTTAAAGAGCCTCCACATTGCCTTGGGATTTCTACCACAGTGGGGCTGTGGGGAGGAAGGGTCCTTCCTGAGGGGGTCCACACCAGCTGGTGGGAACTGTACTAGTCACTCACGGGGCTTTGAGCTTTCTCCCTCAGTGCCTTGGCACAGGGGACTTCAAAGGAGCATCCTCTGCTCTTTTCTTTGCCTAGATATGTACGCTTCCATATGTACGCTTCCTCTCATCTACTCCAGCCTGCCTCATTCATTCATTCATTTAAAAGTGTCTATTAGGCCATGAGTGGTGGCTCATGCCTGTAATCCCAGCACTTTGGGAGGCCAAGGCAGGCAGATCACTTGAGGTCAGGAGTTTGAGACCAGACTGGCCAACATGGTGAAACCCCATCTCTACTAAAAACACATAAAGTAGCCGGGTATGGTGGCGCGTGCATGTAATCCCAGCTACTTAAGAGGCTGAGGCAGGAGAATTGCTTGAACCAGGGAGGCAGAAGTTGCAGTGGGCCGAGGTAGCACCACTGCATTCCAGCCTGGGTGACAGAGTGAGACTCCATCTCAAAATAAATAAATACATAAATAAATACAAGTATCTATTGAGGGCTTACTTTGTGCCAGGCACTATGCTAGACCTACAGATAATGGAAAGAGAACCATCCTTCCAGTGCTCATTGCAGAATTATCCTAGAAATAAAGGAACATTGATTAAATGTTTCCTCAAGTCTCTCATTGACTGTGTCTTCACCCCTGTCCCAATTAGCTCCACCCCACCCCAGTCGGATATTCTGGTGCGACCCAGTGTGATCTCCATCTCCTGGAAAAGCCTGTTGTAACACACTGACCCCTAAGTATGTGGCCTAAAGTATCACCTATCCTATTTATCACCTATCTATTAATTTTAAAGATGAAGCCATAAGCCTCTCAGTGAAAATGACAAAGATGTGATTTAAGAGCAAGAATAGAACTTGGAGATTGTTCTGACCCAGTGATCATTCACTTTATAGAAAAGGGAACGGCCAGAGCTCAAACTCAGATATCCACTTCCCTGTTCACCTCACCCCTGTACTCTGTGGCTGAGTTCTGGGCCCTAAAGTGAGTCTGACTGGCAAGGGGTCAGCTTCGGCCAATGCAGGAGCCTGGTACTCCTTAAACCATACCATATAGAAAGTCTTTTTCCTGACAACTCTGGTGGCTACCTGGGACTCCTTGCCTCTCTGTCCTTCATAATTTTTCTTCCTCCTATTCCTAAGAATCAAGAATTCTTACATCTAGTGTTAAAATTCAGCTCTGTTTAACCCTCACCCTTGGCTAACAGATCTTTGCAGAGGAAGGAGGGTCCCCTAACCGCAATTCAGGGTGACACTCTCTCAGGTCATGACACTCTGGAGGTAAGAGAAGGACTAGACACCCTGGAGGGCAGGACTAGCAACATGGCTTTCCAGAATCCCTTGCTTTTGATGGGCTCTGCATTAATGGCCGGAAGAAAACATGACTAAATCTTAACAGTGGTTACTTCTCCTATGATAATTATTATTTCTCTCCTTTTTCAAAAAATAATCTTTGCACTTTCCAGTTTTTCTTGAAGCGAAGAAATAATTATTATTACATATATATGTGCATATGTAGTATGTGTATATATGTGTGTATGTGTATATGTGTATCAGTAAAAGTAAAAGATGGAACTTTTAAGAATACCAAGGCATAGGATTATCCTTACTAAGAGAGGCAGAAAGAATAGATGATCTCAGCTTCCTGAAGTGAATATTTTAAAGTGTTTAGATATTTAATATCACTGTTTAATGACTATAACAACAAAGAAAAAGATTAGTTTTGTGGTCTTAACACATAAGGTTTAAAAATTCACCTGCAGATACAGTTTTTCCTGGAATCCATTACAAAGATATGTGTATAAAAATATTAGTAACTACATGTGTTAATTCTCACAATAAGTGAAATTCATACCCTTTACTCAGTTTTGCAGATGTCAAAACAGAAACCCAGAGAGGTTAAATTAAGTTGGCTAAGGACACATTCCAAAGAGTGATGACGTTCAAATTTAATCCCTGGTGGATTTGGACGAAGTTGGCACTTAAACCATTACACTACACTAAATGATGCAGGAAAGAATAGCTACAACCAGTTTTACAAACACATAGCACATATAGCAATGAGAGCTTCTGTTGAGGAAAAGTTAATAATAATATTAAGTCACTACTCTGTGAAGCTGGGAGTGGGATGAAGGCAGAACTGCAAAAATTTTATCCAAGTATTTTGCTTTCTGGTAGCAAAACTCAGTGCAGAGGTGGAATCTGAAGAATCAAATAATCCTAATATAAACCCTAAAATAACCTTAACTCTAACCCACAAAGTGCTATCTCAGTCTCTCTAGCTGTTTAAATTCCCTGATAACCACCAGATCTCATGCTATTTACCCCATTTTTATGATTAAATGCTGAGGAGTTTTCAGGGAACGTCACGTGACTTGCCCTTTTTTTTCCTGGTGCCCCTGGTCCCAGAGCCCTCAGCAGCTCTCTCCTGCAGTGAATCTCCCTGAAGCCCTCAGATGCCCATGATGATTTGTGGAGGCAACAGACCCTCATCACAGCTGACCCTCATCACAGCTGACTTTAAGCTGGGGCAAAGAACCATAGCAATGGCTTCAAGCCTGGACAGCCTTGTAGCCCCAATCTCCCTAAAGGGTGAGGGCCTGAAACGGCATGGGAATTTTTTAGAAAACAGGCAGCTCCCTCCTGCAGGAGGTCTTGTGAAAGACATTTGCATGATCTGACCACTCAGGCCCCAGAGTTCGGGCCGTGACAGTAATTCCTAATCTAACCCTGTAGGTAGCTTTGGAAGTTGATGAATGCAGCCAAATGATTGATTTTGAATGACTGAACCCTCACTGGACAGAACCATATTTATGTACAAGTACTCAGTAACAGGATCCTTGCAAAAAGTCAACTCTATTCTTTGTTTCTTCTGATTATAAAATAATAATACATGCTTGATGATAAAAATGCACAACATAAATATGTATTTACACAGGAAAGTGAAAGATTCCAGTAACCATACGCCAAGATACAACCTCAATCAACAGTCTTTGTATCTTCTGATAGAGTTTTCTTTGTGTATCCACAGACATGTATCTGTCCTTCTTGCTCCAGAGAGATGACACTCTACCCTTAGGTATCACTTCATATTAAATCATACAGACCTACCTCATTTTTAAAGTCTCCTACAAAGTATTCCATGTTACATATGGACCATTGTTTATTTACACAATCCTTTATATATATATATCTTTTTTTTTGTTTTTTGGAACAGGGTCTCACTGTGTCACCCAGGCTGGAGTGCAGTGGTGCAATCATGGCTCATTGCAGCCTCAAGTTCTGAGCTCAAGCCATCCTCCCACCTCAGCCTTCCAGAGTTGCTAGGGCCACAGGCACACACCACTCCCAGCTAATTTTTGTATTTTGTAGATACAGGATTTTGCCATGTTGCCCAGGCTGGCCTCGAACTCCTGACCTCAGGTGATCCGCCCACCGCTGCCTCCCAAAGTGCTGGGATTACAGGCGTGAGCGACCGCACCCTGGTAACCTGTTACATTTTTTGCAGAATAATTCTCAGGCTCTGTCAACATTGCTTTCCTAAGTTGTTCTCTGCCCAAATCCCACTGCCTGCTTTACTTTTATCCAAATGTACCCTGATGTCACTGGGACCTCCCAGAGACTTAGGGAAGCTATCTGAACTCCAGCTCCCTGGCTTTGGGTGTCTGGAAGCTCCGCTGTCATGTCTGAATCTTACTTCCTCTTGATTCTGCTTCTCTTAGTGAATCCAGGCAGCCTTCTCATGCCCATCACTCACCAAACCTAGACATGAAGCTTCATCCTTTCTCCTCTAAGAGCAGTCCATTGTGGGCAAGGATTTCATTGAAGTTTTGGTAGCGAAGCAGCAAAGGGTTGACACTGGGTTCAGCGAATCCACCCACCATTTCTCCCTCTGACTCCCCTGCCTCCCCAACCCTTTGGTTCCCAAGGCAAGAGCCTCTGTCACAAGAAGTTGTCAGGAAATGTAATGCCTCATCCCACAGCCCATCGGGCCAGCCTGTCTTTCTCAGCCCCATCTCGCAGTTCTGGCGAATAAGAAGCCCTCCATCTTGCCATGCAAAAATACTGCCTCTCCATTCCGGAAGCCCGGTAGCTCCGAGTCTGCAGCTCTGTTTTGCCATCTGTTCTGTGGTTATCTCACATGGATCATGTGAGGCCTAAAGCTCTGCTCCTTTGGGCAGGAAGTAGAATTTCCAGATTCACCCATTGTTTAAAAGAATCTCACAGGGTAGGTGGCTTAAACCTGTAATCCCAGCACGTTGGGAGGAAGAGGCATGAGGATAGCTTGAGCCCAAGAGTTGAAGACAAGCCTGAGCAACATAGCAAGACTCTGTCTCTACAGATAAAAAAAACTCAGTTGGGCATGGTGGCACACACCTGTTGTCCCAGCTACTGGAGAGGCTGAGCCCAGAGGATCACTTGAGCCAGGGAGGTTGAGGCTGCAGTGAGCTGTGATCGCGCCACTATATTCCAGCCTGGGCAACAAAGTGAGACCCTGTCTCAAAAAAAAAAAAAAAAAAAGAATTCCCCTCCGACAGTAAGACAAGCACAGTGCCTTTTCCTGTGTAGCCCTATTGGCAGTAGTAATTCAGGATTTGATTGCTTAATCATTGCATGCCCACTGTCCTGTGACTCAACCTCCTCTAAATTTATGCCCTGCAGCCAGTTGCAGTTTTTGCCAGCTTCAGAGGAAGGGACATCCACTTAGAAGTTAGTATGATAACTTTAAGCCACATTGTGCCAGAAAATAAACTGAGACACATAACATGGGGAGTGACTCTGGACTGGTCCAAGACATCAGAAAATCTCTTCATTCAAACAAACACCAGTCAGTAAGATGAATTATGGAGACATTCTCTTGAATACTCCTCCTTAGTGGTATTTTGTTAATTTTGCTGTATGTGGACAGCCATAGCAGCTCATTCGTATGGTCTGTTTCTAAACGTTGTTTCTTGGACAATGTACATACAGAAGCCATTCTCCTCTTCTGATGCCAGCCACTCTACTGAGAGTAGTACAGATGCCTGCACCATCCTTGATTATCTAATTTTCTTTTTCCAATAATCTTATGAGATAAGGTATTATTATCTTCACTTAAAAATGAAACAACTGAATTTCCAAGAAGATACATTACCAAAGTCACACAACCAGTAAATGCTGGAGTCAGGATTCAAACGTAGCTCAGAATCACTCCAAAAGCCATGCTCTTTGTCACAATTGGACCACCATTGAGAATGGAACGTTCTGACTCAGTTCCTATTCTTACATTCCAAGGTTCTTTGAGAACCATTTTCCAAACTAGTAGTAATTTCTAAAACCCAGAAAAACAACGTAACTAACTTAAAAATAAGTTCTAAAAATCTTGAATGTTTGCACTTGAGAAATCTTATATTTAATTAGTGGAGGTAGAAGACATAGACTTTTGAGAATGTTTTAAAGGGAAGTCGAGAGAATTTTCAAGGGTTTAGAGGCTAATGGTATGGGCTCTTTACTTTTAGTTTAGTTTTTTATTTTTATTGTGAAAAAAAAACCTCTAAGAAAAGTTTATAACATGTGTATATATATATATGGTGCTGGTTAAAAATAGAAAATTACACTACCTGGTGACCTTCCCCAGTCATACAGCATTAGTACTGTGCTATATTTGTGTACTAGGGACACATTTCCCTTTTCTTGGCATTATCAGGACAATTTTTTACTCATTAACGTTGATTAGAATCATTCTAGTGATTTGTGGAAGAACAAATAGAAAGGGAAAGGGAAAATCATTCCTGTGGTCACAGGAAAAGAACCGGAAGAAGGAGAAAGAGGGAGATGATTAAAGAGAATAGTTGGATAGGTATTTATAAGAAAACTTTTTTCTGAGGTGTAATGAATGGAGCTAGAAAGGAAAAGGCGGCGTGGGCTTCAGAAAGGAGAAAGGATGTGCTGGGGAAGGGATAGGGCTATTGACTGTGGGTTGGAGGTTTGGCTGCTCTCCGGAGCAAGCGAGGAGGAAGGGGCAGCCCAGGCGGGAGGAGAGGGGGCATTTTGGAGATGGACACTCACCAGTTTGGTTAGTCATCATTTGGGAGATATCCCCTAGACTGAGTGTCCGAGAGTGTGACTCTCCCGTGTTGTTCTAAATGGAAAGATCAATGCCCAGGAATCATTGTTGTTTTTAACCAACATAAAATGTTGTTTAAATATTGAGTGCGCCTGTAATCCCAGCACTTTGGGAGGCTGAGGCAGGCGGATCACTGAAGCTCAGGAGTTCAAGACCAGCCTGGCCAACATGATGAAACCCTGTCTCTACTAAAAATACGACAATTAGCTGGGTGTGGTGGTGGGCACCTGTAATTCCAGCTATGGGGGGCTAAGGCAGGAAAATCACTTGAATCCGGGAGGCAGAGGTTTCAGTGAGCTGAGGTCACACCATTTCACTCCAGCCTGGGTGACAGAGCGAGACTCTTGTCTCAAGAAATAAAAATAAAAATAAATAAATACAGAGTGGGTGTTGAAGTGAACAGGTTAGGAACTGAAAGGACAACAGCAGGAATCTGAGTAGTATTTCAGAAGTAAAAAAAGGACCACAAGTTATTTAGTAGGCTGGAAATGACAAAAGAGACTCATAACTAAACTTTATCAATAAATGCCTTTGTTTAATTTATCACTACAGTTTACATCACCTTTTTTTTTTTTTTTTTCCAGGAGCCTTGCAAACAACAATCTCCAGACACTCCCAAAAGATATTTTCAAAGGCCTGGATTCTTTAACAAATGTGTAAGAGGACCTAAGAAATCAATGAACAATTAATTAATTTGCAGTCATTAACAAGGAAGCCTGGTATTGATTATTAGAATTTTTAATTGGCTTTTAAATTAAAATTAGGATTTGTAAATCTGAATTTTAACTGGCTAAAAATTTAAATTTACATAGACTAACATTTGAGTCTTCTGTGATATTTATCATTGGAAATTCTGAATATGTGGCACCCAGGCATTCCTTTGACAAAGTGTGTGTCTATATGGCAGGGAGCGATGGTAAGGGACTTTGACAGGGTGGGAAGAAACCCGGCTAGAAATTTCAAGATCCCTATTTTCTCATGAGGTCCAGGAAATAGGGCTACAAAGGGAAAACATAAAGGAGTCTGGGAAACTGACAGAATAAAGATGAAAGGTTACACCCTTGGGTTGGTCAGTCAACAGAGAAATGGAGCAGGAAGTGGGGGAAGGGAGAAAAGTTTGCCTTTTTTCTCATTAGACTGAACAACAACTCTAAGCTTAATCCCCAGGAATTTGGCTTAAGCCCCAGGAAGGGAATGAACTTAATTATTTTTGACCCTTTTTCAAACAAAAGAGCTTTCAAACTTTGACTTTTAAGCCTCCGAGTGAAAGATCTTTGCAAGGAATTTGTACATTTTGCTGTAAGCAAAGCAAGTAATATATGCCTAAACCTCTCAAAAGCAATTCAGCTTCATTATTTGCCTTCCAGAACATTAGAAAGGTATTTAAATGTCATAAGGTGGAATACAGGAACAAATGAAAGGATATATGAAAACAAAAGCTTTTTAAAAAAAGTATTCAGGTACTTTGCTGTAGACTATATATTCAAAATAACTTTTCTCCAATAACAAACAAAAAGAAAATCTGAGTCAAGTACTTTTTTCCAAGCCCAGTATTTAACTTCAAATCAGTAGCCTAATGAAAAACTTTCTTTGTTCCTTGCAGTATTTCCCCAGCCCCTCCTCCATGTCTATTACCCCAATTCCTGAATGATGGTTTAATTTCAGGAGAACGCCCAAATCAGGATTCTTCCAAGAGAGTCCTGGACAGATCATAGTTATCTTCTCTGGTTTACAGTAGCCTGAAAGGTTGCCACTCATTATTGTGGGTCAGAGTTCTCCTGGGAGACTAGGTCAGTTCTGGGAGTGTCTTGGAAGTTAGAACACACTCCATGGGTGACGTGGGATGTAGCTCATTGGGGATCCTTTACCCCATTTTTGTGTCAGTCTATACCCTACACTAGTGAAAAACAAAACAAAAAAATATTGAAATTGGCTCAGTCCCTCCAGGGAATCCCAAGATGGGTTTAGCCTTTTGGACCTACTCTAATATGCCCAAATCAAGAATTATCTTAGAAGTACAAGGATCCATGCCAACTTGCCTTTTAGTGGATTTCTTGGCTTTCTTGAAAGTATCCTCTAAAAAACATTTTTAAATGTTTGGGCGTTTAAAAATTATTTATGTGCGGTGTGAAGAGTAGGCAGCACCTATCTTAAGAATTCTGTGTGACCAGGAAAGGAGGTGGAATTCCTGAACAGAAGCAATGCAAATACACAGAGAACTTGGTGAGTTGGGGTCATATGTGGAAATGTAAATGGTCTATGCTGTATAACTTATTACAGGCATGAGCGATTGTATGTCTGTGCTAACTTTGCTGTGTCAAAGTCATTTCCTATTTAAACTGAATTTGTAGACCACAGAAGAGGATCAGGATTAATTATGTCTGTGAGGAAGAAGAGAAGCAAACAGCTCACTTGATTTAATTAAATACATTACAATAAGCACTACATTCTGTCCTTTAGACCTGTGCTGTCCAATAGGGTAGCCACCAGACATCTATGGTCACTGAGCACCTAAAATGTGCTCCTAGTACAACTGAGAGACTGAATTTTAAATTTTACTTAATTTTTTAACAGTTAAATTTAAATTTAAAAGCTGATTCTCAGCTCAATTACTGGAAAATGTTAAGTATGTTTGGAACAATTTGGGTATATACATCTTTTTTTTCAATTATGAATTTTATGACATCTAAATATAGATCACCTATTTCTGGTAAAATTTAGCATCTGAATTAAGATATATTATAGGTATAAAATACACACTGGACTTCAAAGACTTAGTATAAAAAAGGAATGTAAAATATCTCAATAATGTTTATATTGATGATGTGTCAAAATGATCATCTTTTGTATGTACTGGGTTAAATAAAACATATTATTAAAATGAATTATATCTGCTTCTTTTTACTTTTTTAATGTGGCTATAGAAAATTTTAAATTACATTTATGGTTCATATACTGTTTCTATTGACAGCACAGCCCTAGACTAAGCCACTTGGGGATCCAAGAGGGAGTAAGTGATGAGGTTCCATTGACTGAGCAGTCTTCAAGTGTGCATGGTGCTAAGTCTCTGAGCCCCAAGTGAGTGGTCAGTCAGGTTCCAGGCGGGTTATAGGGCAGGATGTAAAGCTGGGTAAGGTCATTCTGCACATGTTAATTGTTCATGTAGAACTCTCTCCTGTGTGGGTAGGGCCCTTGTACAGCAAAAGCAGCTGAAGTTTGTCTTTCAGGGACCTGAGGGGTAATTCATTTAATTGTGACTGTAAACTGAAATGGCTAGTGGAATGGCTTGGCCACACCAATGCAACTGTTGAAGACATCTACTGTGAAGGCCCCCCAGAATACAAGAAGCGCAAAATCAATAGTCTCTCCTCCAAGGATTTCGATTGCATCATTACAGGTAATGTACTCATCATCATTCCATCTCATAAAATTAAAATAAGAGCTACCTTTTTTTTTTTCCATATGCAGGAACTGATATTTTTTATATCTTAAAAACCAACTGAGCAATTTAATTTTTAAAAAATTATGAACCATTGACAATGCTTCATGCGTTTAAAAGAAAAGTAAAATGGCCATTTTACTATTCTCTGAAATACATGTATTTCTTATGAATATTTGAGATCCAGCCAAGGAAAGAAGTATTAGCTCACAGTTATTTATCATTTCCTCTTTTTGCAGAATTTGCAAAGTCTCAAGACCTGCCTTATCAATCATTGTCCATAGACACTTTTTCTTATTTGAATGATGAGTATGTAGTCATCGCTCAGCCTTTTACTGGAAAATGCATTTTCCTTGAATGGGACCATGTGGAAAAGACCTTCCGGAATTATGACAACATTACAGGTATGAAAAGCCTAATAATATTTTGAGTGGGAAGTTAAATTACTTCAGCCAAGGGCAACAAGGAAAGATGAGTGGTATAGGGGAATGCTTTAGCAGACCTAACGTCATTTGAATTCCAACTCTACCATTTGCTAAATGACCTGGGATTGTTCTCTAAGCCATAATTTCCCCACTTGTAAAATGGGAATAATATTAATACTTAACTCACAGGGTTGTTAATAAGATCATGTGAACACATATTCAAGAAACTTAGCATAGGGTCTAGTAGAATACATAATCAGTAAATATTTGATTATTTTTCTTCAAAGAAAAGTATTGGATGGTGAATCAGGAGTTCTAGTCCAGGTTCTGCCACAGTCTCTTTGGGCGAGCCGCTCATACTCACGGATACCCCCAACCCCTTTTTCTTAACTATAAGATAAGAAGGTAATTTTAGATCACTAAGTCTCAAACTTTGTTACACAAACATTTCTTCTACAAAATGTTAATGTATGCCTTGTAACAAAAAGGATTTTGTGGTTCAATAAACTCGTGAACCATATCCTGGTCTTGTAGATTCATAATACATACATCTGTGAATCCAAGAAGTCCTGCAGTGAGGAAATTTTTCCCGTATTTTTCACCCTTAATTTGGCCATGGAATCTAATTCTTTCTTTTTCTTTTTTTTTTTTGAGACGGAGCCTCACTCTGTTGCCCAGGCTGGAGTGCAGTGGCATGATCTGGGGTCACTGCAACCTCAGCCTCCTGGGTTCAAGCAATTCTTGTCCTTCAGCCTCCCAAGTAGCTGGGACTACAGGCGTGCGCCACCATGCCCCGATAATTTTTGTAGTTTTAGTAGAGATGGAGTTTTGCCAAGTTGGTCAGGCTGGTTTCAAACTCCTGGCCTCAAGTGATCCACCTGCCTCGGCCTCCCAAAGGTCTGGGATTACAGGAATGAAGCACCTTGCCTGGCCTTACTTAGCTGATCTCTTAAGTCTCTTTCCCATTTTAATAATTTTTAAAATTATAAGTCATTAGTTAGAACATAGGGCTCCCTCTACAATATTTAATATCAGCTTTAGCTTCTAATACCATTAAATCTGCTCTCAAGAGCACTCACACCTCCCCATAAAAGGTAAGCCTTTAGATAAGGCATGGAGGGTCATGAGAGATTTTACTGGTAGCCATCACCCTCATTGCTCAAAGGACCAAGACAGGTCTGGGGCTTGCTCAAGGCTGGGGTTACTTAAATAAAGGGATCCCTTCCAAACTGAGACCATTTTATAATCTAAAAGAGACTCCTTTCTTTTAGAATCCTCCTTTCTGAAGGAAGAAGGTCATGTTTCCCTAGTCCCCCATAAGTTTTCCAGTGGACTATAGCAGGGTTCTGTGCAGTCAAAACCAGGCTCTTCTTACTTGTGTATGGTTCATCAGTTTCTTTGAATGGCTCTTTAGATGAGCACTTACAAGAGAAATAAATCATACATCTGCAAAATTTCAGAGGGCACCTCAGAGCATCTTGTCTAGGATGATGTCTTAGTCCCTTCTTGCTGCTGTAACAAAAAATACTTTGACTGGGTGATTTATAAGAACAGAAATTTATTTCTCATAGTTCTGGAGGCTGGAAACTCCATGATCAAGGCACCAGGAGATTTAGGGTCTGGTGAGGGCTCACTCTCTGCTTCAAAGACGGTGTCCTAACATGGCAGAAGGGCAGAAAAAGATCTAACAGACTTGTTCAAGCCCTTTTCCAAGGGCACTAATTCCATTCATGAGTGTGGAGTCCTCATGATCTAATCACCTCCTAGACACCCCACTTCTTAATACTATTACACTGGGGATTAAACTACAACATAAATTTTGGAGGGACACAAACATTCCAACCATAGCAGATGACAAATATGTGTCCCATGCTCAGTCATTATCCCTTCCTTCACTCTAGACAGGCATCACTAATCTATCATGGTAATCGTTCATGTAGAGTGCAGACACGGCCACAGAATCCTTCTCAACACAGTTCCCCAGGCAATCACAGTCAATGAGCCAATCAGTATTGGTACGTGTTGGAATCTGGTGGCCATCCTTAATCTAGTCTAAAGTCTCATTGTACAGAAAAGAAAACTGAGCCTCAGAGAAGTTAAATGATTTTCTTAAGATCATACAATCAGTTTAGCCCTGGAAAGAGTCACAAAGAAAACTACCTTGCCTATGGATGAAGCCAATTAGTAGAAAGAGTTAATGTAGAACTTTCTGCTCCGCACTAGAGCTGTAGTCAGAAGAGGCCTAAAGCCCAGATTTGCCCAGCTGTCTCTGGATTTTCTAGAGCCAAACTCCTTCTGTGAGATCAGAATCTCACAGGTCAGATAAGTATCAAACTCTTCCCCAAAGGATATCAAGCTAGGCCACTGACAGATCCCACATCATTTTCTGTGATTTCCCAAAATAACTTTCAGGAGCATTGCCCATGGCTGCCCCCGTCTTTCGATTTTCTTAAACATTCCTCTTCCTTCTCTTCACTCCTGCCACCAGTGACCTAAAGCTCCAGAAAAGTGAAAAGTGGCATCTCCTTTCTTTGCAGGGGAAAGGCGAGTTATTCTAGAGCAGGAAGCAGTTCAGACTTAGAGCAAAACAATTACAGTAGAGCCATGGCCTACCCAGACCACAATGCTAGCCTTTGGTTACCTAAGATCTTAGATAACCCAAATTTGAAGTCCTGGAATAGCTAACTTGTCCCCAGCTTGGATTAAAAGCATAGACACGCTGGTAGGCCTGACTTTGAATCCCCAACTCTGCCTTCTGCTACCAAAACAGCCTCTCTGAGCTTCAGTTTACTCATGTGGAAAAAGAGATACTATTTATCTCTTAAGATTGTTGGGAAAATTAATGAGGTAAATTGAGAAAGCACATAATAGATGCTCAGTAAACAGTAGTTTTCATTAGAATTATGATTAACTCATAATATGTCAGGGAAAGTAATGCTTTCTTTCTGCAAGAAATAAGAGAACACTCGGGCCATAGCTGTGTGTCCTGAACGTCTAGAGCAGGCTGGATATGATGTTAACAACTCAATTGTTGGTAACAAGGCCCCACGAGGCACAAAGGCACAGAACTTCAGGACACTGCTGCCATTGGGCTTTGGAGACCAGCCTTGCCTAATCAACCAAGGAGATCTCTTGTTTCAGGCTGATTTGGGTGGAAGTTGTATGGCCCCAGCCTGCATGTTTACATGCTCCAAAAGAGGATGGCCACACAACTAACCTCTCCTTTGTCTTTTCCCAGGCACATCCACTGTAGTATGCAAGCCTATAGTCATTGAAACTCAGCTCTATGTTATTGTGGCCCAGCTGTTTGGTGGCTCTCACATCTATAAGCGAGACAGTTTTGCAAATAAATTCATAAAAATCCAGGATATTGAAATTCTCAAAATCCGAAAACCCAATGACATTGAAACATTCAAGATTGAAAACAACTGGTACTTTGTTGTTGCTGACAGTTCAAAAGCTGGTTTTACTACCATTTACAAATGGAACGGAAACGGATTCTACTCCCATCAATCCTTACATGCGTGGTACAGGGACACTGATGTGGAATATCTAGAAATAGTCAGAACACCTCAGACACTCAGAACGCCTCATTTAATTCTGTCCAGTAGTTCCCAGCGTCCTGTAATTTATCAGTGGAACAAAGCAACACAATTATTCACTAACCAAACTGACATTCCTAACATGGAGGATGTGTACGCAGTGAAGCACTTCTCAGTGAAAGGGGACGTGTACATTTGCTTGACAAGATTCATTGGTGATTCCAAAGTCATGAAATGGGGAGGCTCCTCGTTCCAGGATATTCAGAGGATGCCGTCGCGAGGATCCATGGTGTTCCAGCCTCTTCAGATAAATAATTACCAATATGCAATTCTTGGAAGTGATTACTCCTTTACTCAAGTGTATAACTGGGATGCAGAAAAAGCCAAATTTGTGAAATTTCAGGAATTAAATGTTCAGGCACCAAGATCATTCACACATGTGTCCATTAATAAGCGTAATTTTCTTTTTGCTTCCAGTTTTAAGGGAAATACACAGATTTACAAACATGTCATAGTTGACTTAAGCGCATGAGACACCAAATTCTGTGGCTGCCATCAGAAATTTTCTACAGTACATGACCCGGATGAACTCAATGCATGACGACTCTTCTTATTACACTTGCAAATGAATGCCTTTCAAACATTGAGACTGCTAGAACCAAGCACTACCAGTATCTCCATCCTTAACTGTCCAGTCCAGTGATGTGGGAAGTTACCTTTTATAAGACAAAATTTAATTGTGTAACTGTTCTTTGCAGTGAAGATGTGTAAATAAGCGTTTAATGGTATCTGTTACTCCAAAAAGAAATATTAATATGTACTTTTCCATTTATTTATTCATGTGTTCAGAAACAACTGCCAAATAAAATGTTTACATTTTCTTTCATATCCCAAAGGTAATTATTTACAGGAGCTGTTTTATTCTTGTTGTTGGTTTGTTGAAGAAATAGTTTTATATAATAGCTTTGTATTTGGATCAAGGATTTACAGTGTGAATAATGAATGAAGATAAAATTATGGGTAATCTGATATTGATTACCCATAATTTATGACCAGGTTTATATGTGGCTGGATCAGATGATTTTGAACATTCAAAGGTATTTCCAAAGGTCATGGCCTTTCGGGATAATTTGAGGTGAAATGGTGACAAATTAAAAGAAAGGTAGAGAAATTTGCCTACTACAAGAGGACTGATTTGAAATTAGTGACAGCAAGACCCATCCTTTCCTGACTGATAGCCCCAGCTAAAATCATCACTCAGACAACTTCTAGGAGAAAGTAAAATCAAGAATTAGGATCTCAATACTCTATTTAGGGTCTTCCTAAACATCTGACAGCTGATAGAGATTGTAACCTTACAGCGTTTGCCTCAAATGTACCTGCCATGAAGGCCTCTTAATCTGACCAAGGATGCTTCACTTCTAGATACAATTTTGATTTGTTATTTACCTGCTGCAGAGTGCCCCAAAGGCTCATACCTGATTTTCTAAATTTCTGCTTCTGGATCACATGGGTCATTAGCACAATGCCTGTGATACAGTAGGCTCTCAAAAAATGCTTTTAAAGAAGCATGTGTCCTCCTGTTATAATATCATAATAAACTTTCTGAGGGCTTTTGACCTAATTATTGCCTACCTCCTAAGAATTGGGTATTGTTCAGCAGGGGTGGGGGACTGAGGCAGAATAAGGCCCTCTGAGGCCTTAGAAGACTAACTGGGGTGTTACAACACAAAAAACCTACAGAGCAAGCAGTGAGTGCCAAGTACCTTCTAAACATTCCAGATTATAAGTATCCTGGGAGTATCAAGATGACTTTCTGGAAGTCTAGGTTCTTGTTTGAACTTAAAAGGAAGATGTAATTTCAAAGGGGGATCATGGCAGAGAAGATATTCCTGGCACGAACTGGTTCTGTGTGCTGCCTTCACGGAGGTGGTCAGAGCTTGCTCCTGCTCATGGTTTGCTGGACTCTTTTGCCATGTAAGTGTGGTCGGGAAGGGCAGACAGCAGCCCCTGGCATATCTAGAAGACTTGAGGCATCAAAGGTACACACATACTTACATAGTTTCTGTGAAGCAATTCCCTGGAGAGTTATGTACAGGAACCAGAATCCCATATGGGAAAGATAATAACTCTGACATCAGGATTATGGGAGAGAAGAATACCTCACTCCCAAACTGGCCTTTGAATGTCTTATTTTTTTCAGTTCCCTTTTCCTGTAAGCAGCATCATATGCTATTGGAGAACACCTGCTCTGTACAGGCTAGGTTGAACTCCAGCTCTGCCATGTACTGGCCTTGTCCACAGGCCAGTTGCTTAGCCCCGCTGAGCCTCAGTTTCTTTCCCTGTAAAGAGGGACAATAATACCTACTTCCAAAGATAATGAAAGGATTAAATGAGACAGTACATGCACGGCGGATTTTATTTCCCAGATATGACCACAACAATAGCTGCCATCCCATGTGCTCTGTGACAGCCTTTCCCCCATCCCCTCAAGAGGCAGTACCTAGTTCACCTACTCTTAAACGTGAATGAATTTATGACTTGCTCGTAATAGAATGTGGTGGGAATAATATAGTTGATTTCTGAGGCTAGGTCATAAAAATGATGAAGCTTCTCTCTTACCTTGTAAACTGGGACACTTGATTTTGGAGCTGTGAGCAGCCACCTTCAAAAGTCCTACTAGCCTGAGGCTACCGTTCTGTGATGAAGCCCAGCCCCCATGGAGAAACCACACGTAGGTGCCTTGGTCAACAGACCCAGCCAAGGCCATCCTCAGCCACCGGTTCTGTAAGTGAAGACGCCTCTGGGTGATCCCAGCCCCAGCTGACAAGTCACTACCAGACTTCAGATCTTCCCAGCAGAGGCTCCAGACATTGCAGAGCAGAGACAAGCCATCCCCACTGTGTCCTGTCCAAATGCCTGACCCACGGACTCTATGAGCATAATAAAATGGCTTAAATTGTTTTAAATGGCTAAGTTTTTGGGTGATTTGTTACACAACAGCAGTCGAATACTTAACATGGAAGTGGCACAACTAAGCACTTACCGAGTGATAGTTATTGTTAACAGGCACCCCACACTCAGAATATTGCATACTTTGGGATCATGCTCTACCTTATTATGTTAATGTAATTCTCCATCATTTCATTTTTTAGAGAATAACTCCTTTTTTTTTTTTTATTTTGAGATGGAGTCTTGCTCAGTCACCCAGGCTGGAGTGAAGTGGCGCCATCTCGACTCACTGCAACCTCTGCCTCCCAGGTTTAAGCAATTCTCTTGCCTCAGCCTCCCAAGTAGCTGGTATTACAGGCGCCTGCCGCCACAGCCGGATTTTTTTTTTTTTTTTTGTATTTTTAGTAGAGGTGGGGTTTTGCCATGTTAGTCAGGCTGGTCTTGAACTCCTGACCTCAGGTGATCCACTGCCTCGGCCCCCCAAAGTGCTGGGATTACAGACATAAGCCACCACGTCCAGCTGAGAATAGCTCCTTTTAAAAAATACATTATCAGTGTTCTTTGTGCCAGGCATTGTGCTGAATTCAGGAATGCAGAGATTAAAAGACCCAGATTCTGCCCTATTTGTTTTTATTTTTTAATTTTAGGGTCCTGCTGTGTTGCCCAGGCGGTAATGTTGTGGTACAATCGTAGCTCACTACAGCCTTAAACTCCTGGGCTAAGTGATCCTCCTGCATAACTGAGATTGCAGGCAGGTACTACCACACTCAGCTAATTTTTTAAATTGTTGTAGAGACAGGGTCTTGCTATGTTGCCCAGGTTAATCTCAACTCCTGGCCTCAAGAAATTCTCCCACCTTAGCCTCCCAAAGTGCTGGGATTATAGGTGTGAGCCAAAGCACTCAGCCAGCCCTTCTTGTTTTCAGAAAAGCACTGACTGTTGAAGCTAGCAAACTGACTCTCTAATTTACCTTAAAGCTGGAGACCCAGAGGTGTATGTGAAGTAAGCTAGCTGAATTAGGACCATCTTCCAACCTGACACTCAGCCCAGTCCTTTCTCCATCACGTGGTGCCACTTTTCAAATATTCACTATCTGATTAGAACTTGGCATGTAGATGGGAAGATTGATGAGGGGTAAAGAGAAGACCAAGAAAATTAATTCAAGAAAGACTGAGGAGGAGGACACGGGTAGGGTTCACCTTTGCAGGAAATGACTAGCCTTTTCTGAGAGTTGTCCCCTCTCCCTGTACCCTTCATCTACCCTATACTATTTAACTCTGTCCCCTCTGCAGCCACAGAAGGTTGCACCTGTAATGCATTCCCAATGTTCACCTGAAATGAACTCCAGGTGTTCGTCCTAGATGCTGGGCTGAGCTCAGCCTGAGCCAAGCTGCACACAGGGAGCACTGGTCTTTGAATGGGAGTTCAAAGAGAAAGAACTTTGAGTTCTGTCCCCTGGATATTTGGAATTAGGACAGCAAAGGCTGAGCCAATTTGCCACAAGCACAGGATCTGTAAGGAGATGAGCCTAAATCAGGCTCCTTAGAAGCAGAGGGATTGATTGAGGGAGTGCTCTCAGGCTACACCTGAAGGGAGTGAGAGGAGCAGCATGGGACAGGGGAAGATGCTATGCAAAGACAGGAAAAGACAGGCTACACCTGATCCTAGGGGGCTGTCCAGAGTGAGAATTGTACCACGGAGTGTGTCCTGCCTTGAGGCAAGGAGGATGGACTTTTGCACACCCCCACCCATCTGACAGTCATTGGCCAAGGAGTGTGAGGCAAAACCTTTTGGGCATCTCCAGGAGAGAAGCTTCCAGTTGGTAAAGGATAGTCCTCCAGAGAAGGGTACACATATGAGCTGTTATTAACTGACACCCACAGCAGCTGCAGGATGAGGACGTCAGCCCAGTAAAGGCATTGGGGTGAGATACCGACAGCATATACCACAGTGATGGTGACTGGGGAGCTGAAGACACCATTTGGGGGCAGCCATGATGGTCCATGTGCCAGAAGAGCTGAGGAAATTGGTCAGAAAGTGAGAAGAGAATGACATGAGAGCTCAGAAAGGAGCCAAGGTGAGAAACTCCACAGTATGAGGGAGAGCAAGAGAGAGAATAGAGAGAAGAAAGAAGATAGAAAAAGGGTGAGAAAAAGAGGGAGGAAAAGAGGGAACAAGGGAGAGCAAAAAGGAAGAGGAAGTGGGGAGGGAGGGATGGTGAGAGGAAGATGGGGAGGTACAGTGTTCCTGGTTGGGTTATCTGGTAACCAAACTCTGAGAAGTTACTCTACAGACATTAATTAAGGAGTCCTCTTGAGGTCATCACCTGGGAAGGAGAAAATGGAAATAGGATTGGGTGGAGGGAGGCACTAAACTGTGACAAAATTCTAATAAAAGCCTCAGGCAACCTGGTAGCTGCTCTAACTTGAGACAGCTGAGCTGGGATGTCCCTTCTCAGTTGTCTCAAGTTAGAGCAAGGGGACCAGGTCTTTATATGTAGGCAGTATCCATGCTGGTTAGCCATTGGATGCAGCTCCCTGCCCTTGAATTCCTCAAGGGATGATATGGTTTGGCTGTGTCCCCACCCAGATCTCATCTTGAATTGTAGCTCCCACAATTCCCGTGTGTTGTGGGCGGGACCATGTGGGAGGTAATTGAATCATAGGGGCGGGTCTTTCCCATGCTGTTCTCATGATAGTGAATAGACCTCACAAGATCTGATGGTTTTTATAAAGGCGAGTTCCCCTGCACAAGCTCTCTCTTGCCCCTTGCTCTAACGCCATAATTCTGAGGCCTCCCCAGCCATCTGAAACTGTGAGTCCATTGAACCTCTGTTTCTTTATAAATTACCCAGTCTCAGGTATGTCTTTATTAGCAGCGTAAAAGTGGACTAATACAAGGGACTTCTATAACCTTCTATAACGACAACCCATGCACATATACATTTTGTTTTGTTTCAGCTTAGTTTGAATGGATTTCTGTGCTTGTCCCAATATTATCTCCAACTAAATCAAAATGTTTAGGCATAATTTACTGTAATGTAGATATGATGGTAAGTACTAGATATTTCCATCCTTTTTCTTTCCACAGTTCAGACTGTATAATTTCTATTGCTCTATCTTCAAGTTCATTTTCAATCTCAAATGTCTTCAAAACGTAATATTATTTCAATCAGATTAATGCTTCTAAACTTTTATGTAAAAATTTCAATGTATGAAAAGTTTTGAACCATCAAAATTTTAAAATTTCCAGTGTATTTTGGACCAATGTATTGTGAACCAATCTTTTTGGAAGTTAAAAAGGAGTTACTAGAAAAACGATCACACACTTGGTTGCTGTGGCAATGTCTCAAGTTCTGTACTTATCCCAAACTGATTCCAAACTCTCCCTGGACTGGCATTGGTCCCAGGACCACATCTATAGGTAACTGAAACAACTATAGCTCAACTCACTCAACTCGGCTCTTATCATACATATCAATCAGAATGTGGGATATAAGGCATTTTAATATGATTTCTATCAACAACATCAGGGCCTCCAGGGACACTACATTTCAAGAAGACCTAAAATGGCCCTAGAAAGTCCTGAAGGTGGAGTTCAAGATCTGGCCTGCTGTTTCTCCCACTCCTGCATCCTCTACCTTGCCCACACTCCAGTTACCCACACAATTTGCCAAACTCTATTAATCTAAGCACGGACATGCTTCAGCAGCTCCAACCACCCACAATGCCCTTTCCCCACTTTTCTACCTTTTGAAATCTTAGTCCTTCTCATCCAACCAGTTAGGTGTGATTTCTCCTTCCTCTGGGTTTCTTGGCCCATTGCTTTGTACCATAAGCAAGGCTCATGTTTCACTTGACCTTGCATTATGGTTAGCTGTCAATATATCCATCTCTCCCACCAGGTTACACATCTCTGAGGGTCAGGATTGTGTCTTAGAAACCTGTGATTCTTCCATCCATCCCACCCCTAAGTTCCTAGAACAGTCCTACTTTTTGAAGAGGGTCCAAAAACTTGGTGGAAATCAACTCATTTAAGCCCAGAAGCTTCAGTGCTTCTGTTTGCATCTCTGACAAGCAGCCACATCCCCTGTGGTGAGTTCCCAGCTCCACAAAAAAATCCTGGCCATGGATTGCCCCCAAAAGAATAGGATTTGACAGTCTGCCAGCTCCCCACCAGTAACCGGGGTAGGCTTGAAGGTGAAAGAGACACAATTTATTTCCTGAGCAAATCCTTATTAAATACACACACTGCAGATCTACCTATGGTTCACAAAACTGAAGGATGGGAACTGACTTAATTAAGCCATGAGGAGTAAAAAGGCAAGAAGCTTGACACTAGCACTCTCAGAAAGTCTATGCCCTTTGAAATTTTTATCCCCAGAGAGGAGTCCACACCTGTGGTCAGTACTACTCAGAGATGCCCCAGAGGGAGCACCCTCCCTAGCTGGAGCTTTTAACAGTAATTCCCAGCAAATCTGTATCCCAGAAATCGGTCCTCTTAATAATTCCAGATCTCAGGATAATTGTTGTTCATACTTCATTCCCCTGGCCTTGTCTATACACATATATTTAACAATTCTAAAATAAAATTTCTTTAATATAGGACATATTCTTTAATATTTTAATTTAATTACAGTAATAGGTGACATTTACTGAGCACTTACTATGAGTCAGCCTCTATCCTAAGGGCTTTATCCGTATTATCGTCCATCATCTCTAATCCTATGATAATAGTATTATTTTACAGATGAGAAAGCAGAGTCTTAGAATAGCAAAGTAACTTTCCCACAGCTATATAATCAGTTAAGAAGCCAAGAAAGATTCATTTGGATCATATCTATCAGTGGCACCATGTTATGAAATGCCTAAAGACAAAATATATATTAAAAATTCAGAACTCTGTAAACTGCCAGATAGACAGATACTCCACTCAGAAATTTGATGTGTCCCCAGTATCATAGAGCTTTTGGTAAGTATTTATACGTATGGACACAAGACAAGCTCAATTTCACTGGAGATGTTTATTGAACACCTACTATGTGCAAAGCACTATGGTAGATGATACAAAGAAAATTAAAATAAGCAAAAAATTGTCCTTACCCCTAAATAATTTACAAACCAGTGGAACTTATTTCTAAAAGCCAGCATGCAAAAAATTTGACTTGAAAGAGACAAAAGTAACTTCTGTAAGGGTTTAAAGAAGAAATGAATCATGACACGTTTTCTTTTTTTTGGCCTGTAGGTCAATCCTGTTGGTGTCCACAATACTTCTGTCTCTGGGACAGTGGGCATAGTGGTAACAGCATGTCTTTAAGAGTCAGGCAGACCTTGGTTTGCATCCCAATATGGCCTTCTCTAGCTCTAGGACCTGGGACAAGCTAATCAAACTCATCTGCAAAATGTGAATAAGGATAGTTATAGAGTGGGTTTGCAGATTAAATACTGTATAAGCCTCACAAGTATCTCAGGAGGTGGTTACTCTTAATACCTCTATTTTACTAATGAAATTAGCAACTTGTCCATGAACATACAGCTAGCAAGTCTGACCTAGGAGCCTGCATCTGACCCCTCCATTCTGCTACGCTGGTATGAGTTGCAGAAGTGGTAGATTATTGTATAGGAGCTGTAATCACTGATCAGGATAGGTGGAAGATGCTTATGCCCCATCACGTCTTTCTCGATGAGACCTGAGGATGTCTGTGGACTTCTAGAAGAAGAGGTGGAATAGAAACCCAGGTGAGGCAGTGGGACCCGCCAAGAGGGTACAGGTAGAAGATGGCAGTGAAGTGAGCAGACCACCCCAGCAGCATTGGTGTGCTCCAACATAGAAGACGACAGGAGTCACAGTGTGTGATATGCATGCATTCTTATTGAGGAACATCGAGGGACTTTGACCTCTAGAAAATTACCTATGTTCCAATAAAACTTGCTGTTGTTAAAATGTGGTCAATGTTTATAGCAGTGGAGGGAACACTGTGTGAAAAAAAAGCTCTTCAAATTTCTGTCTAGCTTTTGCATCAATAAAAGTCAGATATCCCTGAATGATAAAATGAAGCAATTCTACCACATCATCCCTGTCAGCAAATTTATATTAAGTGATGTGTGCCTTTACTTTTTAAAAGTATACTGTTTTGTTTTGTTTTGTTTTGTTTTGTTTTGTTTTTCCAAAAAGAAGATAGAATCAAGCTCACAAGAGGTTTACTGTATTCTAGCCATGTGACTCTGGCCAAATTTCCTCAACTAGCTTAAGTTATTCTCAACTAGAAGTGCTCCACTGAGTAAATGCATACTCCCATTTCCTGTTTTCAAATCCCGTCCACTCTCAATGAATGTATCAGAATTATCAGGATTTTTCTAAATGCACAGCCCAGATTCTGATCCCTGAGGAGTTACGGCAGCCACAATTTTTGTTTGTTTGTTTGTTTGTAAGTTACTGAAGCCTAACCAAACTAGTTGAAACATCTAGCTTCAGAAATATCTGGACCAGATGCTCAGATGATATTTTCATAAATCTGTCATTCCCTGACTCTTGGCCCTATTTTCCTCTATGTTGACTTTTTCCTAAGTCAATCCCTCCTTTCATGGTGGAAGAATACCTATCAACAGCTCCAACATTAGTCTTGCTGGTATAGCCTTGCCCAGCAGAAAGACTGGGAACTCCTCTTCTCCAGTAGTTCTAGTAAAAGCTCCGGGCTGGTGCTCATTGGCCCAGTGCCCATCTTGACGCAATTGTTGTGGCTAAGGGTAGAATGCTTATTGGCCCAGGTTGGGCGACGTTCCCACCCCTGGAACCCATGGATGAGAACCACGTAGAGTGAGAGTGAGGTAAGAGTGATTCCCTAAAGTGAAATCGGAGTGCTATTAAAAGGAAGGAAAGAATACCAGACAGGCAAAACAACAAATACTGACAGTAGGAGGTGTGGTCTCTTTTGCGAACCTCTGCTTAGAGAGCCAGAGTTACTAAAGGAGGGCCACGTCCTCAGACGTGTCTAGAATCCCTTCACTAAAAGGTTTCAAAGATCCCTTCCAGCTCTTATTTTTCAAAAGTTGGCAAAATATAACCTCCCATCTTGGTCTATTATTTATAATGATTTACTGTTACCTTTTCTATATTCAGTTTTAAAGTGTGTTCCCTCAAACATTCTGTTTTAAAATATTTAAACTGGTATCGTTTGTTTCAGAATGACGTTTTCCTAAGTGAAGTCAAGCTGCCAGTTCTAATTTAGTGGCCACCCGTCTCTGGGAGAGGAGAGACCAAGTGTTCTTAGATCACTTTCCATTCTGTACTTGAATGTGCTTCCATTTCAAATCAATCTGTATCTGGCAAGGGCAACACTAGCTCCCCTCTCTCTATACTTTAATCACCTTGAGGTTGGCCTTGCAGATTAAAATCTTAGACACTCCTTAGTGGTCCAAGACTTTTCCTAATTTAGCTGTCCTGCAAGTGTCTAGTCAGTGGCTAAAATTATCATAGGCCAATCTCAGCAGAGAATAGAACATAAAACGCTGACTTCTGTTCAAAATGGTCCCCCAGTCTGGGTGCCCCACACCAAAATCACCTAGAAAGTTAACTAAATATACAGATTCCTGGAGTTCTACCTCAGACCCATCAAACCTGAATTTTCAAAGAATGGGACCCAGGAATTTTTTTTAAAAATGTTCCTTGAGTGATTCTGATGTTGATAGCCCATGACCAGCCCACTAACTGGGATTCGGGAGCCTCTGATATAAATAGCCACGTTGGACTAACCAGTATCATGTTAGTAGCTCCAAGCCTGTGGTTAGAAAAAGTTATCCGAAAGCTCTAGAACGTACTAGTTTTAAGCATTACCCTAGGCAAGACATTTAAGTTTCTTGGTGCCTCAATTTTCTAGAAGATATTGGAACTAGACAAGGTCATTCCAAAGGTCCCTTCCAGTTCTGAAAATTCTGTAACTATCTGTTATAAAGGAGGAAAAAAACAGCTTGAGGGTTTGGTGACCTTGACCCAATGCCACCTTCTTTATAGTAGATGAGTTCTTTGTTTCCTAATTCTAAGAGAGCTCTAAGGTAACAATTAGCATTTAGATAATCCTTCAGAATAATCTGTTGAGATGTGCAGTATGAACAAACTGAGGAAGATCCAATTTCCTGTTGACTTGGGTTTGCTGGGTTGAGTATGTGCAGCAGCATTTGGTATGTTGGTGTTTAATGGATATGACATTTCACTGCACCAAATGGGAAAGAAGTATTTTTAGCACAGAATTCATCAAGGTTTAGTAAAGAGGGACTAGTACTCTGAATGGAGCGTGAATAAGCACAGATACTATTTTCAAAGACCAAATAGAAAGACCTCTTTCCCACTATTATCACAAAATAGTCATGTATGCACTTATTTTCACCCAAATCTTGAAGAACTCACTCTTTTTCACATCTCCTAAAACACAGTATTCCATCTAGTACAATAACTCAGCTGCCTTACACACATTCCTCCTGTCTTTAGATAGCCTGAGTACCTATGTTTAATAGGCTAAAAATGTTGTTAATGATTGAAAGCAATAAAAATAGTTACAATTTATTAAGCATTTACAATGTGCAGGACATGTACTATTTTACATGCATTTAGTCATTTAATCCTTACAACAATCCTACTATTATCCTTATTTTCCAGAGAAAGAACTGAAGTTCAGAGGGGTTCGGAAGCCCACCCAAAGTCACAGAGCTAGTAGATTTAGTAGAGAGAAGAGCTAAGATTTAAACCTTTGTCTCTCTCAAATTAGAGCCTTAGTGGTTTTTTGGGTTTTTTGTTTGTTTGTTTGTTTGACAGAGTTTCACTCTGTGAGTCTGCAGTGCAGTGGCATGATTACAGCTCACTGCAACCTCCTCCTCCTGAGCTCAAGCGATCCTCCTTCCTCAGCCTCCCAAGCAGCTGAAACTATAGATGCACACCACCATGCCTGGCTAATTTTAAAAATTTTTTTTGTAGAGACGGGGTCTTGCTATGTTGCCGGGGCTGGTCTCAAACTCCTGGGCTCAATTGGTCCTCCTAATCCTCCTGCCTCAGCCTCCGAAAGTGCTAGGATTACAAGCATGAGTCACCATGCCTGACCAAGTATAGTAATTGACTGCTATACTCACATGGATTATATCAGTCAGGGTAGGCAGGGTTATTTGGTAACCCTTTTCTAGGTTTATTTGTAACTCTCAACTCTTAGTGCCTTAAAATAATAAAGGCTTACTTCTTATTCATGAAACTAAGAACTATGTGCGAGTTACAATAATCATCACACATTCATGTATGCATTGGTAGTCAGTATATGGAACACTGGTAAGTCACTTTAGCAGAAGGAAAAAGAGGTGTGACAAAAGGCATGATTGGCTCTCAGAGCATCTCCCTGGAATTTGACACATCATTTCTGTTCACGTTTTGCTAGCTAATGCCAGTCATATAGCCATGCCTAAACCAATAAGACAGTGAAATGTAATCCCACTGTGTGTCTGAAGGGAGATAGAAATAAACAAAGATTTGCCAACAGCCCTAATGAAAACCACACTGATATAATATAACATGAAGGTTATAGGTAGGGGCGGTGTTTTCTTCATGCCTGTATCTCTGTCTTTTAGCAAAGTGACTGGTACATGTAGGAGCTCAACGCATATGTTGCATACATGTATGAATATATGGATAAATGAAAGAAAATATTAATGACAAGGAAATATGGCATATACTTTGATATATAACCAGAAGAGACATTTGCTTAGTTCTGCTTTTAACTGTAGCCCCAAGAGTACTCTGTCATAAGGGTGAAGTTTAATATATATTTAGGAATTTTGTATATGAGGGGCTCAGGAGTTGTAATGGACAGGTTAGAAGGTAGAGCTCAAAGTTGCATTTGCATGGTACATTTGCAAGATTAAGAAATTACGGACTGGGCATGGTGGCTCACGCCTGTAATTCCAGCATGAGCCACCTTGACTTTGGAAGGTCGAGGCAGGAGGATCACTTGAGTCCAGGAATTCAAGACCATCCTAGGCAAAATGGTGAGCTCTCTTCTCTACAAAAAATTTTAAAATTAGCTAAGTGTGGTGGCGAGCACCTGTGGACCCACCTACTTGGGAGGCTAAGGCCAGAGGATCACGTGAGCATAGGAGGTCAAGGCTACAGTGAGCTGTGTTCATGCCACTGCACTCCAGCCTGGGTGACACAGCAAGACCCAATCTCAAAAAAAAAAAGAGGAAAAGAAAAAAAGAAATGATCAATTATCCACATCAAAAAAAGGGCATAGCATAGACATAAATAAATGCATCTTTCATGTGCAGTGGTGATTCAATATTAGAAACAGCTGCCTCTGGGTCCTCTTTATTTAAGTTCAGTTATTATTATCATTATTATTATTTTTTGAGATAGAGTCTTGCTCTGTTGCCCAGGCTGGAATCCAGTGGCACAATGTTGGCTCACTGCAAGCTCCACTTCCCAGGTTCACACCATTCTCCTGCCTCAACCTCCCGAGTAGCTGGGACTACAGGTGCTCGCCACCACGCCTGGCTAATTTTTTTGTATTTTTAGTAGAGACGGGGTTTCACCATGTTAGCCAGGATGGTCTTGATCTCCTGACCTCGTGATCCGCCCACCTCGGCCTCCCAAAGTGCTGGGATTACAGGTGTGAGCCACCGCGCCCGGCCTTAAGTTCAATTATTAATTAGAAACAACCAAACTAATGAAGGGACTTTTTATATCTACAGTCACTCGGCTGTGGTATTCACTCTTCCCTTCCCAATTTGCCTCCTGTTTGAAGTACTTGGATTAAAAATGCTAATTATAGGGGAATAAATACATCTTTATGATTTAAATGATTTAACAGAGTGAAAAAACTGCCGCCTAAGGATTGGCAGAGGGAACATACCAAAAGTAAACCACACGTTGTAACTGTAAAACTCCTAGGAGAAAACACAGGGAAAATCTTCATGATGTTGGTCTGGGCCATGGTTTCATGGATATCATACCAAAAGCACAAGCAAAAAAAGCAAAAACAGGCAAGTGGGACTACATCAAACTAAAAGAGCTTTTGCACAGCAAGGGAAACAATTAACAGAGTAAAAAGGCAACCTACAGAATAGGAAAAAATATGCAAACCACATATCAGATAAGAGGTTAGTATCAAAAATATGAATTCCTACAATTTAATAGCAATAAAACTAATAATCTGAGTTTAAAATGGGCTAAGGACTTGAATAGACATTTCTCCAAAGAAGACATACAAATGACCAATAGATGTATGAAAAGCTGCTCAACATCACTATAAGGCACATGCAAATCAAAACCAGCAAGAGCTATCATCTCACACTTATTAGAAAGAATATTATCAAAAAAACAAAAGACAAAAAGTTTCGGTGAAAATGTGGAGAAACTGGAATCCTTGTACACTGTGAAATGCAAAATGGTGCAGCTGCTATGGATAACAGTATGGAGGTTCCTCAAAAACTTACAGACAGAACTACCATATGAACCAGCAATCTCACTTCTGGGATCGTCCAAAAAATTTGAAATCAGGATCTTAAAGAGATATTAGCACTCCAGTGTTCACTGCAGCACTATTCATAATAGCCAATGTGTGGAAACAACCCAAATGTCCATTGACAGAATGGTCAAAAGAAATGTGGTATACGCTTACAACAGAATGTTATTCAGCCTCAAAAAGAAAGAAATCAACTTTTTATTGAAATTCCTTTATTTGATTTTTAAAAATTATTTTCATATAATACTTGCATAACTTTCTTAAAGGAAAGTTTTCCCCACAATGAAGGTTAAAAGGGACTAAGTTGGCCGGGCGCAGTGGCTCACGCCTGTAATCCCAGCACTTTGGGAGGCTGCGGTGGGTGGATCACCTGAGGTCGGGAGTTCGAGGCCACATGGTGAAACCCTGTCTCTACTAAAAATACAAAAATTAGCTGGGCATGGTGGCGTGTTCCTGTAATCCCAGCTACTCGGGAGGCTGAGTCTGGAGAATCACTTGAACCCAGGAGGCAGAGGCTGCAGTGAGCTGAGATTGCACCATAGCCCTCCAACCTGGACAAGAGTGAAAAGAGTGAAACTCTATGTAAAAAAAAAAAAAAAGGTGGGGGTTCTGGGCACGGTGGCTCACGCCTGTAACCCCAGCACTTTGGAAGGCCGAGGCAGGCGGATCATGAGGTCAGGAGATCGAGACCATCCTGGCTAATACGGTGAAACCCATCTCTACTAAAAATACAAAAAAATTAGCCAGGAGTAGTGGCGGGCGCCTGTAGTCCCAGCTGCTTGGGAGGCTGAGGCAAGAGAACGGCGTGAACCCGGGAGGCCGAGCTTGCAGTGAGCTGAGATCACGGCCACTTTACTCCAGCCTGGACGACTCTGTTTCAAAAAAAAAAAAAAAAAAAAAAAAAGAGGGACTAATTTCCCTCCTCATCCCACCTCAGCCCTCTCTTGGATTTTTCACTGTTTGATGAGTGTTTCACTGTTTCAGCCTCCTAAACTGAGGCCAATATGCCCTGCAGACATCAGTAATATCAGGCAGATGTTCATGTTTATAATATTTACACTCATGTAGGGGCAAAGTGCCAACCATTTTATAACACACCCATCTGCTAAAAGGCTCCTCCACAGCAAAGAAAAAAGGCTGCCTAGTAAATGGATCCTCCTAGAAGTACATTCCAGATATCATACTACCAATCTGCATTAGTGTGCTCAGAAGGGCCAGAGAGAAGCCCACCCAAGACTTTGAGGAGATATTCGTGGTAAAATAAAAGTTGGCATATATGCCGGGCGCGGTGGCTCAAGCCTGTAATCCCAGCACTTTGGGAGGCCGAGACGGGCGGATCACGAGGTCAGGAGATCGAGACCATCCTGGCTAACACGGTGAAACCCCGTCTCTACTAAGAAATACAAAAAATAGCCGGGCGAGGTGGCGGGCGCCTGTAGTCCCAGCTACTCGGGAGGCTGAGGCAGGAGAATGGCGGGAACCCGGGAGGCGGAGCTTGCAGTGAGCTGAGATCCGGTCACTGCACTCCAGCCTGGGCGACAGCGCGAGACTCCGTCTCAAAAAAAAAAAAAAGTTGGCATATATTACTGATTCCCAATAAGCTGGCACATCAGGGTATCTAAACCCAGTCTCCTTTTTCTTCCAAATACCTGATTTTTGCCCCCATCATCATACTGCCAAATCTTCTCCCCTTTATTTCTAGTTTAAAGGTTCAAACTGATGCTGATGTTTGAGATTTCTGCAATTCTCACCACGTAAAGGATGCAGTAGCAGATTAATCATAATGATAATTATCATTATGCTATAGAAGGGGCTTTGTGTTTTGAGGCTTCCAAATAGAAACTACCACACTATGTAAGGGCAAGATCCAGAGATACCACTGTCTGACAACAAATCAAATGAGAGTCAGGACAGAGTTGATGAGCTCAGACATTTTCTGACCATATTTCAGGGCCATTCCCAGAAACAATTCATGATCCCTATACTAGATATATTGCTAGAATCATTCACTTGGGGATGTTAGATAAACTCTTCATGGGAGCTGCAATGTGGCTTCATCCCATGCTTCTTAATAATAGGAGGATTTGGTACCTGTTAAGAAATGCTGAGGAAGGCGAGTTGGAGGGCGAGAACTGCAGCCTTTTGCCAGAGGTGGACATGACCCAGTAGTTAACAACCAGACCAAGTCCGCTGTGGCCAGCAGAGGGCAGCAAATCCCCCCTCCCCCCGCCCCCGGCCATGCACGTGGCCACAGTGCCCATGTGACGGCCACTATGAACATCTGTGTTCCAGGACACTGGGACCACAAAAGGGTGGATCCCAGAAAAGGTATAACTATTGTGAGCAAGGAGGTTTGGAGAAAGAAATTTTCTCCTAGACAGTGGCCAGCAAGACTGTTCTGGAGATTCCAAAAACAGAGTCCAGGGGTTCCCAAGGTTCTGATCATTTGTTTTGCTGAATAAGGTTTGCCAAGATCCTGCCTCAGTCAGATGATAAGGAAGGCAGTAAAGGACAGAGGAAAAGAATGAAACTGAAGAAAGTATTTAAATAGCATCTTGCTTTGGTATTCTAAGTAGACTTTCCTTAGCAAGAAGAGACTACTTACATCTATGTCTCCCTCATGAAGCTTCTGTTCTTCCCTGAAATTGATCCACTGGCCTGCCTTGGGAGATTGGATGAGTCCCCCAAAGCCTGGTCATCCCAAGAGGAAAATCAGAATAACAGTCATGGAATTCAGCTCTGGATCATGCAAAGCCAGAGACTGTAACATAGATTCCTAATGACTCAGCCAAGATATAAACAATTAATTCAAATCAGCATGAACAACCACCCTCCTTTTAGCATGTCAGCAGATTTGCCCATGCATCACCTATATCACCAATGCCCATCACCTCCATAACAAAGGGGGTGTGGTAACAAACACTTTGCTTTCATCTTCCGATAGACCTCCGCCCTCGATCCTCCTAGCAGGAAGGTCAATGATCTGGCTCAGGTGATGGTGAGCACAGCAGACGTTGTACACGCAATGAGAGAGCTGGCTTCATACCCACACAGACTACCTCGCTTTCCTCCTTGGTTAAGGGCAGGCAGACTGAGTGTAGTTGAATTTTACTGCCCTTGAGCACAGCAAAATTCATCCAGCCTCATGTGCAGCAGCTTAGCAAGTACCAAATACCACTCAAGGTCACCACTAGGTGAGACGACTGTCCCAACAGGTCTGGACTTATAGGAAACTTACATTTTGAGACCAAAAATATAAGTTTAACCAGGCAAAAGTGTTGCTGTCAATGTGTTCCTAGCCTTCCGGTTGCCCTACAACTTAAAGAAGGTTCCAGCTTTTTCTAGTCAACTTCTTCCTCTCCTACAGCCTTCCCAGCACAGCCCTCTTTAGGGGACTCCCATGAAGCAGAATTGGGAGAAGAGGAGAATAACACGAAGTAACTCACATGTTAGACTGTAGGAGGGTGTCAGAATTCATACTCTGAAAGAGACCAGAAGGAGCTGTGTATAGGAAGTGGAAGGGTGAGGACATGGGGATTTTAAGAAGAGTTCCTGTGAGTTACAGCCCTTTTATGACATTTGAAAAAAATGTTACTGGACTGCGTTCATTTGATGCAAGTCTTCTTTGAGAATGGACCCTATGAATCACCATTTCAATAGAATTATAGAAGAGACTAACATAATTCTGCTTCCTCCTTTGAATGAGTGTTTGCATAATTTGAGTAGGTTATCCTGTATCTCATGAGAAGCAAAAAAAATTACCTAACTCACAGAATCTCAAATCAGTAGAAACCAAACAAACCAACATCCAAATATTTATCGAAACACTGCTGTTTCTGATCTTTGCTTCCACGTTATTTCACCATAAGCTTTCTGGAATCACCTTTGCTGCTTAGACACTGGAGACGCTTCCTCTCCACCTCTCTGGGAAGGTCTTTGCCTGTAGCCTCTCGTTACGGGGCCCTGGGCTTTGGACACATCTCCCCGTGGCCTGGACTGACTTGGTTAACATTTTCTGTGTCGCTGTCTCCCCTATGTGACAGAGCTGGTGCTCTTCGTTCAGTTCATTTTTCTGTCCTAAAAGGACCCTTTTGGCTCCAGAATTGGAGGTATGTAAAGAAGCAAACTTGCTCAGTGTTACAGTCACAAGGCCAAGAGGTGTTTAGTTAACTTTTATAAGTGGATTTAGGTTTACACCAGAGTAAGGGGCAGAGTCGGGAACAGCTTTTCCTCATAAAGAAGGAAAACAAAAGAAGAGGAAACATTGATTGGAGAAAGTCTCCTGGTAACAGAAAGAATTCTGATATCTGAGCTGCTGGATGCATGCACTTTCTTTCTCTCTGATTCTTACCCCCCATTGAAGGAGGATAAGGGCAGAGATAACTGAGAGGAGGTGGAATTCACTGGGGAAATTACCTCGGAAGCAGGCTATGGAAGAGGGCATCACAGAAACAGGTCACCCTGTAACCATAGTGACGGCTGAAGAAGGAAGGGGACAGTGGAGTGAGGGAGCAAGGACAGGGACACGGAAGAAGCTGGGAGCAAAGGGGACACCCAGGTCAAGGGGGTGAGTGACAGGAGCTGTGACTAGTTGAGGCTAAATTCAGGTTTTTAAAGGAAGATGAATTAATTTCTAACTGCAATTATTTAGGGAGGCAAGATGCATGTGATGTTATGGATTCTTTTTACCTTTAAATGGAGTACAATTTTTTTTAAAGTTTGGCTATTTTACTAAAGCAAGATTAGGAGAGACCAGTGGAAAGTTGTGGCTAGAATTGGAAATGGGTGTCAGGAGAGTTCGAGAGGAAGGTAGACTCAGAGTTCTCTAGAATCTCAGACACTGTCCTCATCTTGGGTGGACGCAGCGCCCGGCTGCCTCCTGGTGGCAGCTGGTTCCAATTAGCAGGGAGTAATTAGGACGAGGTTCTACTCTCTGACGCTGAAATGGCAAAACCCAAGCCACAGGCATAGACGGATGGCCAGATTTAGCACATAAAAATACAGGGTGATCTGTTACATTTGAACGTCAGACAAACATGAACAATATTTTAGCATGCGCTTGCTCCATGACAGCCTTCATAAGGCGGTACATACGGATTCAATGTCTTCCTCTTGCTCTCTCGCCCCTGCATTTTTAAAAAAGAAAGGCGATGACATTCAACCAAGGTGGACAGTAAATAAATAAATAAATAAGAAGGAAGGAGAAAAGAAGAGAGGCAGGTAGGGAGAGAAGGAGGAAGGCTCTGAGCCCCAAATGATCATTTCCTCTAATTCTCCATTCACAAAACTCCATTCCTTCTTGCCCTTGCCCCTTCACCAGCCCCCTCTTTTCACCATCATGGGGACACTTTGTAACTATTCCCTACAATATGTCTTCAAAACATTAAATCAGAACCAAGTCACACACAATGAAAGTGAACCTCACCGCTCTGGTTCCAAAAACCACCGGGGTCTCTTCCTGGGCGCTAAAGGGGTATTCTGACCCCTCCCCACGCCTAACCCATGAGCCTCCACCTCGGCAGCATGACTTGCTGCTGCTAGATCTGTACCTGCCAGCTCACCTCCCCTCTGAACCCCCCGCTTGCATTTTCTTCAGGTTCTTGTCTTTGATGCACAGTTCTTAAAGTATCTCCTAATTAAGTGCTCTGAAACAGGTGCCAATAAATCTGGTTACAGTAACATTTCAAAGAGGTGTTTTACAAAATAAATCAATGTTTATGGTTCAGTACGTGGTGCATGGTAATGGTGTTCTTAAATGGATTTTTCTTCACACAGCCCACCTCAGCTCCAGCTGAGGCTGGATACTCCCAGCCCCCAGCCCCTAGCCCCAGTTCCCAGCCCTAACTGAACACTACTACAGAAAAGTCCAGAAACAAGATAGCAGTTCACTTATCATCTTGAAACTTCAATCAGATCATGCCACTCTGCTTAAAACCCTCCATTCCTCTCCTGTAACATTTAGAATAAGATACAGAATGTCCACAATGGCCTCTAAGGTCTGTGGGGTTTTCCGCTACCCACAGCATCCCACTCTATTCCTTGTTCACTGCTATCTAGCCCCATGAAAACCCTTTCTGTTCATGGAAGATGCAAGGCCTTTTCCTGCCTCAGACTCTTGCACTTGTTTTCCCTCCTTTCTGGAATGCTTCCCCATGCCCAGCTCTGTGGATGGAGAGGTCATTCTAATGCTTCAGGACCAAGTTCTAAGGTGTAAGAACATTCTGTATCCCGGAATTTGTGCGCTTTATTGTATGGACGTCACATCCCGTAAAAGGTAAAATGTAATGTATTACTACTTCACTATTACTAGATCACCTTTTTATTTCCTTCCCGACAATGATCACAATGTGTAATTATAATATTTACTTGTTTACTTGTTTACTGTCTGTCTTCCACTTAGATCAGGAGGTGGCAAACTATGCCATCAGCCAAGTCTAGCCACCATTTATTTTTATAAACAAAGTTTTATTGGAACCTAGCCACACCCATCCATTTACTATTGTCTGTGGCTGCTTTTACTAAGCTACAATGGCAGAACTGAGTAATTGTAACACAGATTGCATAGCCTCACAAAACCTAAGATGCTTACTATCTAGCCCTTTTCAAAAAAAAAAAAAAAACCATTTTGAAACCCCTGCCATGGACTGTAAGTTTCATGAAGGCAAGAACTGTGTCAGTCTTCTCCACCTGTATTTCAGGATCCAAAACAGCGTCTGGCACAAATTCCAGCAACCCCTCAGTAAGTGTTGGCTCCTGTCCGGCCCCTACCACTGGCTCCCCTAGCGCAGTCTCCTAGCTTGCCCTTTCCCTCATCTGATCCTGGAGCCCGGCCATTTGCCTGCAGAGTGTAGGTTCTTGCCATCTGCCAGTCCCTTGTAGCCCTGCCTCCTTGCTCGATGTCACCAAACTGGTGCTTCTCATGCCCTGATGCTGAAAATCCGTCTAATCACAACCAATAATCTCAACACAAAAGGTTCCTCTGCTGTTTGTGTGTTTTAGAAGCAATCATTTTGTGGTATGCCAATCCATTCTCTATAATCATGAAAGATGCCTGTCTTAAAATGTCCTTCTATCATTTAGCTTTTTGTTATTTACTTAGGTATCTTCCTATTATAAAAGTGATCCATATACATAACATAAAATTTTGAAAATAAAGAAAAACTAAGAGACAATCATTTTTAGCATTTTGATGTGATTTCTTTTTATTAGTCTTTCTATGCTATTTTTTAATGCATACCTGTATAAAACAACAAAAAATGGCTACAATTTTCTCCCTTGTATTATAATAAGCATTTATATATTCTTTATAAAGTATTATTTTAGTAGCTGCATAATATTACATTCAATGGAAATATTAGTATTTATTTATTGTTGGGAAATATTTATAATATATTCAGATCTTTACAATAGAAAGTAATACAGCCATGAACATCTCTGTGCTTGAAGTTTTTTCCCCCATTTTTTGGATTACTTCCTCTAGAAAGATTTCCACAGAATTACTGAATCAAGGACCATTGTTTTGAGTTCAGATAAATATTGGCATTCTCACTTTTTAAAAGGCCTGAAAACTTCTTTTTTTCATTTTTTTATTATTATTTATGTCCTAGGGTACATGTGGCACATATACACCATGGAATACTATGCAGCCATAAAAAAGGATGAGTTCATGTCCTTTGTAGGGACATGGATGCAGCTGGAAATCATCACTCTCAGAAAACTTCTTTTTTATTTTTTTCTTTTTTTATTTTTTGAGAGGAGTCTCGCTCTGTTCCCCAGGCTGGAGTGCAGTGGCACAATCTTGGCTCACTGCAAGCTCTGCCTCCCGGGTTCATGCCATTCTCCTGCCTCAGCCTCCCGAGTAGTTGGGACTACAGGCGCCCGCCACCACGCCCAGCTAATTTTTTTGTATTTTTAGTAGAGACGGGGGTTTCACCATGTGAGCCAGGATGGTCTCGATCTCCTGACCTCGTGATCCGCCCGTCTTGGCCTCCCAAAGTGTTGGGATTACAGGCGTAAGCCACCGTGCCCGGCCCAGAAAACTTCTTAATAAAAATATCAGAGCATATACATTCATAATCCTCTTTCCTGTGCTCCAAATCCATAGGAATGAGAGGTTGGTTACATATTAAATACATATTTCTATGCTTCTCTAAAAATGCAAGAGGAAAATTTCACTGGCTCAAAAAAGGGAGTAAAACTTAAACAATAAGCAAAGTGTGAAACCACAGGGACAAACAGTGAGACTGGAACTAGGCAAACAAGACTGGAGTTCAGCACCTCCAGAGGAAGGACTGAATGCAGCTCTCGGTAGTGGGAAGCTACCGAAGAACAGGGGATGACACAACTTCATCCATACATACATCTAGAAGAGTGGCAGAAAGACACCACTTGCTCAGGGTCAGTGTCCAAAGCAGAGTCCTATATTAGTCCATTCTCACACTGCTATAAAGAATGAGCTGAGGCTGGGCGCGGTGGCTCAAGCTTGTAATCCCAGCACTTTGGGAGGCCGAGGCGGGTGGATCACGAGGTCAGGAGATCGAGACCATCCTGGCTAACATGGTGAAACCCCGTCTCTACTAAAAATACAAAAAACTAGCCGGGCGTGGTGGC
The DNA here is from genome assembly GCF_003255815.1 of Theropithecus gelada. Lineage (NCBI taxonomy): Eukaryota > Metazoa > Chordata > Mammalia > Primates > Cercopithecidae > Theropithecus > Theropithecus gelada. Next base: position 90,210,360 of record NC_037677.1, read on the forward strand.
GGGCGCCTGTTGTCCCAGCTACTCGGAGGCTGAGGCAGGAGAATGGCGTAAACCCGGGAGGCGGAGCTTGCAGTGAGCAGACATCACACCCCTGCACTCCAGCCTGGGTGACACAGCGAGACTCTGTCTCAAAAAAAAAAAAAAAAAAAAAAGAACTAGCTGAGACTTGGTTAGTCATTAAGAAAAGGGGTTTAATTGACTCACGGTTCAACAGGCTCTACAGTTTCACATGGCCAGGGGGCCTCAGGAAACTTAACAATCATGGCAGAAGGTGAAGGAGAAGCATGCCTTACCAAGGCAGAGTAGGAGGAAAGAGACAATGAGGGGGAAAGTGCCACACACTTTTAAACCATTGGATCTCATGAGAACTCATTCACTATCACAAGAACAGCAAGGGGGAAATCCACCCCCATGATCCAATCACCTCCCACCAGCCTCCTCCCCTGACATGTGAGGACTGCAATTCGACATAAGATTGGGGCGGGACCTGGAGCCAAACCATATCAGTCCTATTCCTGGTGCTGGAGAGGAAACACTTTACTTTCATAGAGTCAGTGCCTGAGGGCCTGCGAATTGAAACTGTCAAAAGATAGATTAGCAAGAGAAAAATAAAGAGTTGATTTAAGCATGCAATGTGCACACACACAGGAGTGCTCAGTGATGCACTCAGTGATTGTGCTCACTGTTAGAATTCAGGGCTTATATACCTAACATAGTAAGGGGAAGGAAACAGGAGAAGAACAAATAGGTTTCCTTAGGAAAGACAATTGGATTTTTATGAGAATAAATGGGAGATAAGAAAGTTTGTGATGTTTTATTTACACAGGTGCTAGTGGCCTGTCTCTCTTCACAACTAGGACTCTCCCTAGGAGAAGGGATTTATGGTAGCCTCATTTCCCAAAGTTGCTGTTTTTCGTCAGATTAGGAAAGCTCCAAGAAAGTCTTTTTCTGCATCTGTTGAGTCTCAAATGTCTTCAGCTTAAAATAATCTTTACAACAACTCTGTAATTGCCTGATGGGTTCGTCTCATCCTCTGCACAGACAAAACCAATTCACCGAGATCATGGTATTGCAGTAGTTTAATTGATGTGAGACTGGTCACAGGGTAAATAGAATTATTACTTAAATCAGTCTCCCCAAAGGCTCATAGGTTAGGGTTTTTCAAGGATAGTTTGCTGGGTAGGGGATAGAGAACGGGTGCTGCTGATTGGTTGGCAATGCAATCACAGGGGTGTGGAAAATGGTTGCCATGTGTGCACTGAGTCCACCTCTTGGTGGGAGAGGAGGGCACAGGAACAGTTGAGTTATGAGTCATGAGTCCGGGTGGAGTCAGTCTGAAAAATATCTCAAAAGACCAATCTTAAGTTCTACAGTAGTGATATTATCTGTATGAGCAACTAGGGAAGTCATAAATCTTGTGACCTCTGGCCACACGATTCACACGATTCCTGAGAAGTAAGGGATCATAAAAACTATATCCACATTTTAGCAGAATTCAGGCCCCTCCCATAATCCTAATCTTATGGCCTTTCATTAGTCTTGTGAAAGTAGTTTCAGCCCGCCCCATGGCCCCAACACGGAGAGGATTCATTTCAGGGAGAAACTATTATCATCCTTGCTTCTAAGTTAAACTATCAATTTTAATTTAGTTAAAAGTAAAAATATGTCAGCTTGTCCTATGCCCAGGATTGAGTGAAGACAGCCAACCTGTGAGGTTAGAAGCAAGATGGAGTCAGCCATGTCAGATTTCTCTTATTGCCATTATCTTTGCAAAGGTGGTTTCAACTTAGGGATTCTGAGTGGGTCTTTACACCGGTCTGTACCATGTGGATTGTGGAGAATTTTCACCCCAGAAATGAGCAGCTCTGAGTTGAGCTGCGAACATATGGCATAGGTTGAGTCTAGTCAACCTGTGAGATCAAGGCTAAGGGAGCCAAGAAACTGCCTCACAGGCTAGGGAAGTGTGGGAGAAAATTCTCACACGATATGAACTTTCCAGCAAAAGTTAAAAGACACACAGCACACTGAAAGGTCATCACAAATCAAATATCTACATTCTAAAGTGACAGAAGAATCTAAAAAGAACTTTGAAATGAATCTGTTTAAAATTTTCAGGGAAATAAAAGAAGATAACATCAATAAAACCAAAATAGGACATTATAAAACGGGAATAGGCAAGTAATAAAAAGAACAACAGAAAATTATTCACCCCACAACTTTAAAAAACAAGATAGCCATCCCTTAAAGGAACTGCACTTCACTACACTGACAGAAGAGGGTGATCTTGAACTAGAAATGGTAAATTACTCTAACTTCATGAAATACAATGCAATGAAATGAAGCATCCTAAATCCATGTAAAGCTACTTTAAGGGGGAATAAAAATTAGAATCAGGGCCAGGCACGGTGGCTCGTGCCTGTAATCCCAGTAATTTGGGAGGCCAAGGCGGGCAGATTATTTGAGGTCAGGAGTTCGAGACCACCCTGACCAACATGGTGAAACCCCATCTCTGCTAAAAATATAAAAATCAGCTGGGCATGGTGACACACACCTGTAATCCCAGCTACCTGGGAGGCTGAGGCCCAAGAATCACGTGAACAAGAGATGTGGAGGTTGCAGCGAGCTGAGATGGCACCACTGCACTCCAGCCTGGGTGACAGAGCAAGACTCCATCTCAAAAAAAAAAAAAAAAAAAAAAAATCAGAACCAAAGCCTTTAGCTGATGAAGTTCTTTCAAAAAAGAACCACAAAGCAACAACAAAACACAAAATTTTAAACGGAATTGATATCTTCAAACATTTGGAAATATAAAAAACTACCTTGAATCAGATATTTGAAAACCAAGAACAGAAATGAACAAAACAACAGAGAAGTACATATTTTTTAAATTGATTGATTGATTCAACTCAGGAAAGAAAAGGACAAAATCATCTTAGGAATAAAGGCCAAGTTACAAAACACCCAATGGAAAGTAGACTGAAATGAAAAGTTAAGAAAGAAGATTGAAGAGAGGCAGGAAAATGAACAAGAAAATAAAAATGAACTAAAAATAGAAGCAAAAAGGTTCAGAGAGAAAGTGGTTGAAATGGAAGATAAACAAAGAAAATGAAAGATACAGATCACTCAAACCCCTGAAGAAGACATATAAAACAATGGAATAAAACTCACATTTAAGCCTATAATCTAAAATGGAGAAATAGACTATGTTCATGTACTGGAAGACTCAATATTGTTAAGATGTCAGTTCTTCCCAAATTGATCAACAGATTTGACTCATCAAATTCCCAACAGACTTTACTGTAGAAACTAATACGCTGTTTCTAAAATTTATATGGAAATGCAAAGAATCTAGAAGAGTCAAAACAGTTTTGAGGAAAAAAACAAAGTTGGAGGATTTGTACTGCTTGATTTCAAGACTTACTATAAAATGAACAGTACTCAAGAAAGAGTTATTTGCATAAGGATTTACATATAGAGTAATGGAACAGAGTAGAAAGACCTAAAATAGACCCACACTCATATGGTCAATTACTTTGTTATAAAGGAACCAAGGCAATTCAATGAAGAAAGAGTAGTCTTTTCAACAAATAATGCTGGAATAACTGAATATCCACATGAAAAGAATGAACCTCAACTCTTACTTTATATCATACACAAAAATTTATTATTTAAAATGAAACATAAACCTAAACATAATATTTAAATATATAAAACTTATAGAAGAAAACATAGCAGAAAATATTTCTGATCTGGGATAAGCAAAGATTTCTTGACTGGGCACATTGGCTCACATCTGTAATCCCAGCACTTTAGGAGGCCAAGACAGGTGGATCACTTGAACCCAGGAGTTCAAGACCAGCCATGTGCAACATAGTGAAACCCCACCTCTACAAAAAATACAAAAATTAGCCGGGTGTGGTGGCTCATGCCTAGAGTCTCAGCCACTCAGGGGGCTGAGGTGGGAGGACTGCCTGAGTTGGGAGGTCAAGGCTGCTGTGAGCCATGATTGTGCCACTGCATTCCAGCCTGGGCGACAGAGTGAGACCCTGTCTCAAAAACAAAATAAGGCCGGGCGCGGTGGCTCACGCCTGTAATCCCAGCACTTTGGGAGGCCGAGGCGGGCGGATCACAAGGTCAGGAGATCGAGACCATGGTGAAACCCCGTCTCTACTAAAAATACAAAAAATTAGCCAGGCGCGGTGGCGGGCGCCTGTAGTCCCAGCTACTCAGGAGGCTGAGGCAGGAGAATGGCGTGAACCCGGGAGGCGGAGCTTGCAGTGAGCCGAGATCGCGCCACTGCACTCCAGCCTGGGCGACAAAGCGAGACTCCGTCTCAAAAAAACAAAACAAAACAAAACAAAACAAAATAAAACAAAAAACAAACAGATTTCTTAGATTGGGCATGAAACACACCAAAAAAGAAAATGATAAATTGCACTTCATCAAAATTGTAGACTTCTCTCTTTCAAATATACCATTAATAATGAAATATGCCACATGATGAGAGAAAATATTCATAACACATACATAGGACCGAAAACTTGTATACATAATATATAAAGAAATAGTAATAAGACAAACTACCCAATTTTTAACATTGGCTATGTTCAAATACTTTGCAAAAGGTAATAATGAATGTCCAATATATACATGAAAAGATGCTCAACCTTGTTGGTCATCAAGGAGCTGTAAAGTAATGAGATGCCAATATGCACTCACTAGAATGGCCAAAATTATCAAAACTGATGATACCAAGGATTGGCCAGGATATGAAGCAACTGAAACTCTCATATGTTGCTGTCGAGAAAGCAAAATGTTACAACCACTTTGGAAAATAATTTGTCTGCTTCTTATAAGGTTGAACCCACAGTTATCATACAATAGAGCAAGTACATTCCCACGTTTTACTTGATAAACATAAAAGCGTGTCTACACGAAGGCTTGTATACAAATGTTTATAGTAGTTTTACTTATAACAGCAAAATCCAGAAATAACCTAATGTCTATCAGAAGTAAAAGGATACACATTGTGGCGCACACTCAGTAATAAAAGTAATGAACAAATGACCCAGCAATGCAGCAGCAAGGATAAACCTCAAAATATTATTCTAAGTCAGAGATACCAGACACAGAAGAGTACTTATTGTATGAAATTCAACAAAAGGTAAATCTTATTTACAGCAGCAGAAAGCTGCTCAGTCAGTGATTGTTTGGGTAGGGGGAATGATTACAAAGGACCAGGAGGGAGGTTTTTTAGATAATGAAATCTATATCTTGGTGGTAATGGTAACGTGAACATATATGTTTTTAAAATTTATTAAACTGGGCCAGGCACACTGGCTCATGCCTGTAATCCCAGCACTTTGGGAGGCCGAGGCAGGCAGGTCACTTGAGGTCAGGAATTCAAGACCAGCCTGGCCAACATGGTGAAACCCCATCTCTACTAAAATACAAAAAGTAGCCAGGCGTGGTGACATGCCCCTGTAATCCCAGCTACTTGAGAGGCTGAGGTGGTGGAACTGCTTAAGCCCAGGAGGCAGAGGTTGCAATGAGCCGAGATCATGCCACTGCACTCCAGTGTAGGCGATGGAGTGAGACTCCATCTCAAAAAATAATAATAAATTATTGTTATTAAATTGTATATTTAAAATTGATACATATTTATATATGTGAGTTAAACTTCAAAAAGTTGATATCGGCTGGGTGCGGTGGCTCACGCCTATAATCCCAGCCCTTTGGGAGGCTGAGGCAGGTGGATCACCTGAGGTCAGGAGTTCGAGATCAACCTGGCCAACATGGAGAAACCCCACCTCTACGAAAAGTAGAAAAATTAGCTGGATATGGTGGCGTGTGCCTGTAATCCCAGCTACTCTGGAGGCTGAAGCAGGAGAATCACTTGAATCCAGGAGGCGGGGGTTGCAGTGAGCTGAGATCACGCTGCTGCACAAGCCTGGGCCACAGAGCAAGAACCTGTCTCAAAACAACAACAACAACAACAACAACAACAACAACAACAAAAACTTGATGTTAAAAAAGTATAATCTAAGAAAAATTTCCAGGAAGAAAAAAAAGACCCAAATTTATTAATGGAAAGATCCCATGGTGTATCTGGTAAATTGGTATCAGTCACTCAAAAATACGGTCAAGTTTCTAATATATGCATATGATTCTAATATACCCAATGTGCCAAAAGTAACACCCGCAATTCTCTCTGAGACATGCCTTTCTCCCTCTGGACTTAATCAGGGTATGCCAAGCTACTCTAGGGAAGGGCTCTTAAGATTCCAAGAAACTCCTGTGTCTGGCTGAGGAGTAAAGAGAGTGAAACCCAGAGGGTGTCACCTGCCTCACTGAGGGTCTCATAAGCCAAATTAAAGAGTTCAGTTTTATTTGGAAAGAAATGAGCAGTCTCTGGAGGGTTTTAAGCATAGGGTTGATATAGTCAAATCTGTGGTTTAGAAAAATCAACTCTCCAGTCCCAGGAGCTTGGAGGAAGGAGGCAGGAAGACCAACAGGAGGCTGTTGAAGTTAAGTCTGGTAACGAACGATGAAGGCTTCAGGTGATTCGTGATCACAGGGATGAAAGAGAGGGAAAATGAAGACATACCAGGATATTTGTGGAAGAAAATCCAGTTTTCTAATACAATTCTATATTATACAAACTATAATGTTACGCAGAGACCAATGAAGAGAATCACGCTCAAGCTATTCCTTTAAAGAAGTTTGGCATTTTGTGGCCAGGCACAGTGGCTCACGCCTGTAATCCCAGCACTTTGGGAGCTGAGGTGGGCGGGTCATGAGGTCAGGAGATCGAGACCAGCCTGACCAACATGGTGAAACTCCGTCTCTACTAAAAACACAAAAAAATTAAGCCAGGTGTGGTGGCACATGCCTGTAGTCCCAGCTACTCGGGAGGCTGAGGCAGGAGAATCGCTTGAACCCAGGAGGTGGAGGTTGCAGTGAGCTGAGACTGCGCCACTGCACTCCAGCCTGGGTGACAGAGTGAGACTCCGTCTGAAAAAAAAAAGAAGTTTGGCATTTTGTTTTCCTTCTGCTTCATAAAGTTTGGTCTCTAACATTATGTGTCAACACCCATTGAATTTAAGGAGCAGTTGTTCAAGTCTGATCATGAGCACATAGACTGCACACAGTTGCCTGCCCAAGGTGCTGAGCATCCATTCAGCTGCATTCTTAGTGAACCACGAGGCTCACTTCATTCTTCACTCCTTTAAAGACCAAGATAACTTTGACCAGCATGTTCAAAATGGATCTTGACTCTTCTCTGTGTTTTGTCCATTTCAAATTGTATATGCCCTAGTTTGGGTTCACTAGAAGCAGATGTTTTTGAGGAATTAGACACACAAGAGAATTCTTGAGGAAGGGAGAAGGCTGGACGAGTTTCAGATTGTGATGCAGGCTGACTCCCGTGGAAGGAAACTGGACAGGAAGGAGGACTGGGGAGGAAGCGTCTCAGACCACAGTCTTTGAGTCAGAGCCACATGCCTCTTGCTGGAATGGGCTTGTCCTCGTGCCCCTGCTATGCTCAGCCATCCCAGGGATCAGCCCCTGGGGAGTGTGACTCAGCACATTGTGGTGCTGAATCCAGAAGCAGCATCTGGGGCCAATCAGGCAATTTTGCTCTTCACAGTAGGAGACCTGCATGGTACATTTTCACGGCCACCCACCTTCTCTCTACTTTCTGTTCTTCTGGCCTTTGCTCTCTGAAGTACCATTTTTCTCTAAGCCTGTATTCTTCCTCCACAAAATCATAAATATGATAATCGAATCTTAAGCATTCTTCCAACATTTGACAAAGATGAGGAACTCCAGCCCTGGGCACCCAAGAGGTCCCCCTGAAACTTTATAGAAGGAAACTATTATTCTCATTTTTGCTAGGGTGCATTCCTTTCCTCCAGTCCCACATCCCCCAGCATAGTGTTGTGCCTACATCACTAAGGGAATTGTGCCCCATTCCCACACTGTAAAAAGATGCCAGAATGCACCAAATCCCACAGTACACCATCAGGTCACTCTTTCTCTCTCTCTCTCTCTCTCTGTGTGTGTGCGTGTGTGTGCGCGTGTGTGCACCCATGTTTTGGGGGGAGGTATTCTCCCACAGTGTTAGCTTTCAAATGTTTTAAGTGGCTGGCTTTTTTTTTTTTTTTTTTTTTGTAGAAGACCTGGTGATTTGATCATAAACAGTTTCTGAAGATCCTCCTGGCCTACATGAGCTGTTAACCTTTGAAGTTGCTATGGAAACCAGTGCGGTTTTTTAAAATATATAAATTATTGATGTAGAGGAAAGAGATGCTGTGATGCTTCAAAGAAAGGCAAATGAGGCATTGGAAGATATGAAAAAGTGAAATACCTAAACATATTAGGTACCAAGAACAACTTTTTCCATCTTCACTCAAGCTATCCTACTAATAATAGGAAGCTTTCAGGAATTCTATATGTGAGGAATAAGAGCTCTTATTTCTGTGCCCAAAGGTCAATTAGTACTAGTTGGCTGAATAAGTGGATGAAGAATGGGAAATAGAGCAACCCTGAGACAGTGTTAGGTAAACTGTCCTGGTCACAATCTACTGCTGGAATCAAAGGCGTTGATCACCTCATGATTAGCTGGTTGTCACAGCTTTCCATCAGCTCTGTTTCTTAAACCCTGAGAGGTTCCACCATGAATCACTTATTCACTTTGGAGAATTCTATTTTCTGGGTTGTGGAGGTTTGAAAGTTGGTGTCCACAGAAATATCACACTGTGAAGTAGCTCAAAAAAGCCAGTGGTGACATACTATTGTAGGCCAGAGGATTCTGGCTGAATCAATGTAACCACTATATCTAGGTATTATGATCTCTCAGGTACAAAATAAGATCACATTAATTTTTAATGGCTGGAACCCACACTGGCTTCATAGCTAGCTCTCAGACTCTTGTAGGGGCCACAGAGATTCACTACGTTTTTGTGGGGTGTGTGTGTGTGTGTGTGTGTGTTGAGACAAACTTTTGTTCTGTTACCCAGGCTGGAGTGCAGTGGCACAATCTCAGCTCACTGCAGCCTCTGCCTCCTGGGTTCAAGTGATTCTCTTGCCTCAGCCTGCACAGTAGCTAGGATTACAGGTGTCCACCACCATGCCTGGCTAATTTTTATATTTTTGTGTGTGTATTTTTAATAGAGATGGATTCACAATGTTGGCCAGGCTGTTCTCGAACTCCTGACCTCAAGTGATCTACCCGCCTTGGCCCCACAAAGTGCTGTGACTACAGGCATGAGCCATTGCACCCGGCTGAGATTCACTACCTTCAAAGAAGAGGGATGCCCACTCACAGAAGGACTTATCTGGCTGCTAAGAGTGCTGCTGCCCCTTCAGCTCCCACCTCAGCTGCAAAGAGCCGCCTTGCCTAGGGTTACACTCTTCCTGGGATGGCTTGCACTCAGTGATGGATGAAAGCCGGCGTATAATGTCCCAGCCATTTCAGTCCATTGCAGAGCAATTGTGATGCTTTTTGGCTCACAGCCACCTGTTGGATCAGTCAATGATGCTGGGCCTGCATCTCAGTTGGCCTTCTTTCTCAGCCTGATCCAGCTTCTGTCTCTCTTCCACATGTGTTAATTTCAACGGTGCTTCCTAATAAACATCCTGAACAGTGAACTCCATCTCAGCCTGCTTGCCAGAGGACCCAAATTGCAGCAACTCCTCCCAGCCCCACCTGGCAATGCCAAGTGAAATACAAAATGCCTGGTTAAATTTGAATTCCAGATAAGCAACTAATACCTTTTTAGTATAGGTATGTCCCAAATATTTTTATGGCCTAATCTGTATGCCTAGTATGACACTGGATTAAGTAAATGTTTGTTGGATAAACTAGAATTTTAGGATCCTGTCTTAAAATAGAGAACCCCCCTACACAGAAGAGGCAGAGGTGGGCAATGGTTCCTTGCTCTTCATTATTGCAAGTGTTTTACAAAATGTTCACAGATAAGCAATACCTCAGTTACCCAAGGTGCTTGTACTAATGCAGATTCCCAGGACTCACCAGATTTACTGACGGAGAACCTCTGGGGCTGACCCCCAGAAATTTGCATGTGTAGTAAGCCTCCTAAGTGATTCTTCTGCTCCTAAAGTTTAAGAAGCTTCCATACTATGACCTGTGACCTTGAACTAGAAAGACCAGTTTGATCCAAATTAGGAAGGCCTGTCTCTGAAGTCACCCAAGAACTGTAGAAAGCAGAGGATCAGTCCTGTCTCTACCTCTTTGGCCACTCTCTTTCTCTTTCCCTTTGAATCTCCTTCAGATGGAAAGTAAGTTCCTGGACCAGGCTGATCATCATAGTCTCTGGGAGCACAGTTCAAAAGAATGCAGATCTACCAAGTCATAGCCAAGGAAAATATTATGCTGACCACAACAGGGGCTGTGAGAAGTCAGAGTCACTAAGAGACTTTAGGGAGGAGATAGCTTTGAATGACAGGCAACATTTGCATTTGCACAGGCCCATTGGAAAGGCTTGAGCATTCTAGAATAACTGAGTCTACAGGTTTAGAGGCAGGAGAAGCATGTTGTATTAATCTGTTCTCATGCTACTAATAAAGACATACCAAGACTGAGTAATTTATTTTTTATTTTTTATTTTTTTTTGAGACGGAGTCTCGCTCTGTCATCCAGGCTGGAGTGCAGTGGGGCGATCTTGGCTCACTGCAAGCTCCGCCTCCCGGGTTCATGCCATTCTCCTGCCTTCACCTCCCTAGTAGCTGGGACTACAGGCTCCCACCACCATGCCCGGCTAATTCTTTGTATTTTTAGTAGAGACGGGGTTTTACCGTGTTAACCAGGATGGTCTCAATCTCCTGACCTCGTGATCTGCCCGCCTCGGCCTCCCAAAGTGCTGGGATTACAGGCATGAGCCACTGCGCCCGGCCCCAAGACTGGGTAATTTACAAAGGAAAGAGGTTCAATTGACTTACGGTTCCACATGGCTGGGGAGGCTTCACAATCATGGTAGAAGGGGAATGAGGAGCAAAGTCACATCTTACATGGCAGCAGGCAAGACAGCATGTGCAGGGCAACTCGCCTTTATAAAACCATCAGACCTCGTGAGACTTATTCACTACCACGAGAACAGTATGGGTGAAACCACCCCCATGATTCAATTATCTCCACCTGCCTTGATACGTGGGGATTATTACAACTCAAGGTGAGATTTGGGTGGGGACACAGCCAAACCATATCACATGTCATAGGAGGCACTTACTGTTAGAAAGGTCTTGAAACTCAGTGACAGGGTGGCTTAAGATCCAGATGGCAGATGCAGGAGCATTCCTCCCTAGCTTCAACACAGAGCCTCAGGTTCCTGCTGCAAGATGTTGCACTGGAAATAAGCGAAGGAATCTTCCTAAAGGGTTTAATGGGATCTCAATGCATGAATACAGAACGCTAAATAACTATTGTCAGTTCACAGATTGGTGCCCCAGTCAGCTGAACACTGGAGTTCAAAAACTCACCTTCGTGTTTTAGACCTTTGCTGAAGTCTTTCTCACAGAACACTGTATTCCCTTTTCCCCAGGCTAAAGGTGCATGGAATAGGTGGATGGTTTTCCCCAGATGCCAAGATATGCCATAAAAATGGTCTCCCCCTGCCCTTTACTCTTATTTAAGAAAAGTAAGATTTAAGACAAAGAAGGCATCAAGACATTTGGCTTTTGAAGAACGTGTCACCTCCATGGAGGGGTGAGGTGAAGGTTATCACTCTTGACACATGCCTGGCTGGGGCAGCAGGTGCATGTGGGGAAGAATGAAAAATAAGTTTGATAATTGATTACAATTTTCCAGGCATGAAAAGCTGAGATCAATAGTTCATCTCAATCCATTTTGGGGACTAATTTTATTCTTATCATTCAGGTCTTAGCACATGTCACCTTCTCAGAGAGGCTGTCCCTAAGTACCCAATCTCTCCCACCCCACCCCATTACTCTTATCACATGACACCGCTTTATTTGTTTTATTTTGTGTAGAATACAAGTCATATATTTAAAACTATGTTGCTCATTTATTTGCCTGTTTGGTATCTTTCTCCCCACTAGAAAGTAAATTCCATGAGAGCTAGTCCATGTCTGTTTTGTTCACAGCTATAATCCCACAACCAGCACTGTGCTTGGCATTTAGTAAGTACTCAATACAACAGTTGTTGAATGAATGAATGAACTTAAATGTTTAAATTAAATGCCTTTCATGTTTGTTAATCCATACCAGAAACATTAATGCTGCAGGGGCCCCCCACATGCACCATTCCCCAGAATCCATGTGGACCACTTTGTGAATCCTGAACTACATTTAAAAAGCCACTCATCTATGCAAGTTCAGTGCAGAAAAACACAAAAGTTGAACATGTGAAGACTTTTCCTCAAACTGTAGCAGAGGGTTTTCTGATCTGACATCGAGAGACAAAACAGCAAGTCAGTCAATATCCAATGTAAATGCAAGTGGTGAAAGATAGTAATTCTTCATAAACTTTACATTTTATTTTATTTTATTTTATTTATTTAGAGACAGGGTCTCTTTCTCTCTCTCTCTCTCCCCGCCCCTCCCCCCGCCCCACCACTCTCTCTCTGTTCTCTAGGTTGGAGTGCAGTGGTGCAACCTTGGTTCACTATAGCCTCAACCTCCTGGGCTCAACTGATCCTCTCACCTCAGCCTGCCAAGTAGCCAGGGCTACAGGCACATACCACCATGCATGGCTAATTTTTGTACTGTTTGTAGAGACAGGGTCTGAATATGTTGCCCAGGCTTGTCTCGAACTCCTGGGCTCAAGCAATCCTCCTGCCTTACCCTCTCAAAGTGCTGGGATTACAGGTGTGTGCTACTGTGCTTAGCCTAAACTTTACATTTTGAAACCTTTTAGCATGAAAAACTCAAATGTGTGACTTTCTCTGTTATTTTATCTCAGAGAAAAAAAGACTTGTGAGCCTTTCCAATGAATAAAAACTTATTTAAAAATACCTAAATAACACTTGCCACAATCTACTTGTCTGATGGAATATTTTGTTAAAATTTAGGTGACCAAAAAAAACAAAACAAAAAAACCAAACTTAATTAATCACTAAAAACTCAGAGTTCAGTCAAAGATAAAATAACTGGAAAATCGAATTTTGAAAGCTCCCATAAGTCAATGAAAGTAAGTCTGCACACAACTTCCCGGTAAGTAAGATCATAAAATTAAATGTAGTTATCTGCATCCTTGGTTTAATTGTTTTGAATGTCCCAATTGTTCATTTCTTCAGACATGCAAAAACCAGAATTTTCCTTAAAACGTGCAAATATGACTTGTAAATCCTTTACCCTTCTGAAGTCTATGTAGCTATAATTATATTCCTTGCTTTTAAAAAGGAAGCTGCTAAATAATCTGTTCCTTTTAAAGAAATGTTAAGGAATTTCAAGGTTGTTAAATTTATAAGGTGGTTAATTAGGTTGAGGTAAGCTCTTTGGATTTCTGCTATTGATGTGGAAACTTTTGCCTTGATTTATTCATTTATTTTTAATGGTATTTGAATTGAGGGCCTTATGTCCACCAATGAATGATGTTTCTTGATTTCAAAGCCTCTTTGTTCCTAACAGAACCTAGCATAATCCATTCATTCAACAAATATTTTTTAAGTACCTGCTATAATTTAGATATGACAGAAACAGCAGTGAAAAAAGACCTCTGTCTCCTTGGAGCTTGCATTTTGGTGGTGAAGACAATGAATAAGATAAATAAGTGAAATATATGCTCTGCTAGATTGTGACAAGTGTTAAGGAAAAAAATTAAGTAGAGAAGATATATTAGTGTGTCTTTGCACAGCTATGAAGAGACATCTGAGACTGGGCAATTTACTAAGAAAAGGGGTATAACTGGTTCATGGTTCTACAGGCTGTGCAGGAAGCATTATGACTTCTGCTCAGCTTCTGGGGAGGTCTCAGGAAACTTGCAAATATGGCAGAAGGTGAAGGTGAGGCAGGCATCTCTTACACGGCCAAAACAGGAAGAAGAGAGAGAAGGGGAAGGTAATATACACTTTTAAACAACCAGATCTTATGCGAACTCTATCATAAGAACAGCACTAGGAAGACAGTGCTAAACTATTAAAAACCACCCCCATGATTTAATCACCTCCCATCAGGCCCCACCTCTAACATCGGGGATTACAATTGAACATGAGATTTGGGTGAGGACACAGATCCAAACATATTATTTTACCCCTAACTCCTCCAAATCTCATGTCCTTCTCACATTATGAAATACAATCATGCCTTCCCAATAGTCCCCCAAAGTCTTAACTCATTCCAGCATTAACTCAAAAGTCCAAAGTCCCATCTGAGACAAGACTAGTCCCTTCCACTTATGAGCCTATAAAATCAAAAATAAGTTAATAACTCCCAAGATGCAATGGGGGGTATAGGCATTGGGTAAATACTCCCATTCCAGAAGGGAGAAATCTGTCAAAGAAAAGGGGTTATAGGCCCCATGCAAGTCCAAAATCCAGCATTGCAGGCATTAAATCTTAAAACTCCAAAATAAAGTCTTTTGACTCCATGTCTCACATCCAGGGCACACTAGTATGAAGGGTGGGTTACCAAGGCCTTGAGCAGCTTGTCCCTGTGGCTCTGCAAGGCTCTGCCCCACAGCTGCTCTCAAGGGCTTGCACTGAATGCCTGCAGCTTTTCCAGTTGCAGGGTGCAAGCTGCTGGTGGATCTATCATTCTGGGGTCTGGAGGAAGGTGGCCCTCTTCTCACAGCTCTACTAGGCAGTGACCCAATTGGGATTCTGTGTGAATACTCCAACCCATTTCCCATCTGCATTGCCCTAGTAGAGGTTCTCCATAAGGGCTCCACCCCTGCAACAGGCCTCTGCCTGGACTTCCAGGCTTTTCCATACATCTTCTGAAATCTAGGTGGAGGCTCCCAAGCCTCAACTCTTGACCTCTGCACACCTGCAACCTTAACACCATGTGGAAGTCACCAAAGTTTACAGCTTGCAACCTCTGAAGCAACAGCCCAAGCTGTAACTAGAGCCCTTTTAGCCACAGCTGGAGCTAGAGCAGCTGAGATGCAGGCAGCAGTGTCCTAAGGCTGCACAGATAGCAAGGGGTCCTGGGGCCTGCCCATGAAGCCATTTCCCCCATAGACCTCCAAGCCTGTAACAGGAGGAGCTGCCTCAAAGATCTCTGAAATGCCTTGGAGGCCCTTTTCCCATTTTCTTGGCTATCAGCATTTGGTTCCTCTTTACTTATGCAAATCTCTACAGCTGGCTTTAATTCCTCCACTGAAAATGGCCCTTTCTTTTCTACCACATGGCCAGGCTGCAAATTTTCTAAACTTGTACACTCTGCTTCCCTTTTACATATAAGTTCGAGTTTCAGGTCATTTCTTTGCTCACCACGTATGAACATGCACTGTTAGAAGCAGCCAGGCCACATCTTGGATGCCCTGCTGCTTGGAAATTTATTCCACCAGATACCCTATATCATCACTCTCAAGTTGAAAGTTCACAGATCCCTAGAGCAGGGGCACACTGCCTCAAGGTTCTTTGCTAATGCGTAACAAAAATTACCTTTGCTTCAGTTCCCAATAAGTTCCTCATTTCCATCTGAGGCCTCCTCAGCCTGGACTTTATTGTCTATATCACTATAAGCATTTTGGTCACAACACACTTTTCCTCACCTTCCTGTCTTTTTCTGAGTCCTCCATACTCTTCCAATCTCTGCTGGTAATGTTACCCAATTCCAAAGTTGCTTCCACATTTTCAGATATCTTTATAGCAATGTCCCACTTCTCAATACCAATTTTCTGTAATAGTCCATTGTCACACTGCTATAAAGAAATAACTGAGACTGGGCAATTTACAAAGAAAAGAGGTTTAATTGGCTCACAGTTCTGCAGGCTGTACAGGAAGCATGAAGTTTTCTGGGGAGGTGTTAGGAAATTTTCTTTTTTTCTTTTTTCTTTTGAGACAGTCTCGCTCCATCACCCAGGCTGGAGTGCAGTGGCGTGATCTCAGCTCACTGCAACCTCTGCCATTCTACTACCTCAGCCTCCCGAGCAGCTGGGACTACAGGCGCCCACCACCATGCCCCGCTATTTTTTCGTATTTTAGTAGAGATGGGGTTTCACTGTGTTAGCCAGGATGGTCTCAATCTCCTGACCTCATGATCTGCCCGCCTCAGCCTCCCAAAGTGCTGGGATTACAGGCATGAGCCACCATGCCTGGCCAGCGTTAGGAAATTTTCAATCATGGCAGAAGACAAAGGGGAGGCAGGCCTTCTTCTTACGTGACCAGAGCAGGAAGGGGAGAAAGAAGGGGAGGGTGCTACATACTCTTAAACAGCCAGATCTTATGAGAACTCTATCATGAGAACAGCACTAGGGGGATGGTGCTAAACCATTAGAGACTGCACCCATGATCCAATCATCTCCTATGAGGCCCCACTTCCAACTTGGGGATTACAGTTGAACATGAGATTTGTGTGCGGACACAGATCCAAACCATATCAGAAGTGTTCATAAGAAATGTTTATTTGGGGAGGGAACTTTTAGATAGTGTGCCCAAAAAAGGTCTCAGGGAGACAAGATGTCATCTGAGTAAAGATGGGAAGAAAGGGAAGGCATGCCAAGCAGACAGAAAGCACTAGTTGCCTGTGTATTGAGTAACTGAACCATGGCCAGTTAATTTCTCAGCTGTCATTGTATCTGACATGTCTTCTCCATTTGGGGACTGATGTGTTTATATTGTAGATGTCCTGCTTTCTCATAACTTTTGAATTGTGTTCTTATTCACAGCCCATAAATAGTGATCCCAAATGGAGCAGATGCTCATATCTACATCCTCAAGAATAAATGGCTTCCCCGTCACTACTCGGTTGGATATGTAGGGGTTAATGCAGTAGCTTGGATTGGGGGAAGGAAAGCAACATCACCTGCAGCTGTTCGAATGTGAAATAGCACCACAGGACATAAATAAAGAAAATAAAATTGAAAGAATCAATGAATTCCAAAGAGAAAGCAAAAGGCAGAGGCCTTCTTATTGAAGGTTTTAGACAGAAAAATAGCAACTCATAACAAATGACAATGTGAAAACTCTGCACTATAAACTAGTGTCCTCCCTCTGACATGCGCCAGACTTCTCTTTCCTTTGGACTTTCATCCATCCTTATCTACTTGCCATACCCAAACAGCATGTTTTTCTCAGGACAAACCACAGCCACAAGATACCTCATACTCTTTGAGTGTTCTGTGCACCTGCATGTGCTGTGCACTCCTGACCTTTAACTTCTTGCTCACTCCTCCAGGACTGTACCCAAAATTTCACCTTCTCTGTAAAAGCTCATTGAACTGCAACACTTAAAAATGGTATATATCATTGTAGGTGAATTACACTTCAAAAAATAAAAGTTAAAAACAAAAGCAAAACCACCTCGCTTCATTTGAGAACGCTTCATGGTACAGTCTCCCACTTCTACCCCCAGTCCAGCAGGGTTGGCCATCAAACTTGGCAGTACCAGAACCTGGGGATGACCTTCCTAGTGAGCCAAGGGGGCCAAAGCTAGGGATGTTAGTGCATCTGGTAATAGCCCAGGTGGATTATTGCCTTTTTATCCATTCCACATTCCTCCTTTTTCTTTCAACAGCTCACAGGTACTTTTGGCCCCCTGGGGTTTTGTTCACTGCTACCATCAAGTTAATAATGAGTAAATATAAATTTTAATATTTCTCCCATCTTTGCTCCCTTCTGGGAACACTGATTCAAACTCTGTATTATAATTTTGACATGTCCCATCCATCCACCCATCCATCCACCCATCCATCCATCCATCCATCCATCCATCCATCCATCCATCCATCCATTTATCTTGTAATGGTTAATAGCACAGACTCTGAACCCCAACTGCCTAGGTTGAAATGGCAGCTTCATCACTTATAAAGCAACCTTGGACAGGTTGCTTAATCTCTCTGAAACTTAATTTACTCATTCATTGCTAAAGTGGGATAGTAATAGTCTTTATTTCTGAGAGTTTCAGGGAGAATTGAATGGGTTAATGCATATAAGATGCAAAGACAATCCCCAGCAGATAGGGAACACTCAATAAATGTTATTATTCGCTCATTTATCATTCACTGAGTAGACACTATATGCCAGAATTGAGTTTGACATTTGGGGAAAAAAGGACAACAAATGACACAGGGACCCTAACTTCAAGGAGCTGAGATTATGAGGGAAGGTTGACAGACAGGCAGACGAGTATAATAGAATGTATCAGTGCTGTAATGAGACAAGCCCAAGATGTGTTCTGAGTCAATGAAAAGAGTCCCCAGCTCTCACTGGGAGATGAGTCAAGTGAAGGCATCTCAGAAGTCAAGAGAGTTAAATCAAGTCCTATAATTCTGGCTTCTTCTGTTTGTTCCTTCAATTTCACCATGACGCTGATGTCTTTGCCCCATCCCCATCTTTTCTGACTGCTGCCATGGAGTGACATCTGGATGTGGGCATTCTTATGCCTAGTTGGTGTCCTGAATCCCCTGTGACTCTGGCAGGACCAAGCCTCTTCCTCCAAGAGTAGGCGAATAAGAACAATAATGTTAGTAATATGATAACAAATGTTCTAGTCCCCATTTTAGTCAAAATAAAAGCAAAAGTCCTCCTAAAGGCCTCTACAATCCTACTCCATCTGGCCCTGTCACTTCTCTGACATCTCTATTATGCTCCCCCTCTTGTACTTTGGACCACCCAGACCTTTTTGCTGTTTCTGAGCACACCAGGCATCTTTCCACCTCAGGGCCTTTGCACTAGCTCCTCCATCCAAAATGCCCTTTCCCAGGTATTGGAAAGGCTCATTCTCTCACCTTCAGACCATTGCTCCCTTATTAACTTCTCAACTGACCACCCTGTTTAAATTGCAGTACTCCACCCCAGCACTTGTAAGCCCCCTTACCTTGCTCTAATTTTTAAAGCGCATATCATATCCTATCATTCCCCATAATGTATGCATTTATTGTGTTTATTATCTCTTTGCATAGCTAGATTGTAAGTTTCAAAAGGGGAGGGATATTTATCTGTTTTAGTCACTGAGCATTCTCTACCAATCGCTAGCACATTGTGGGTGCTCAATAGTTATTAAATGAGAAGATATTGGCATTAACAACCATCAGGAAAATGTATCCGAGGCCCTGTGCATTAGAAAGCACAGAACTACCTCTCTCTCTTTTAATTATTAAGCTGCACAAGCGTAAAAAGCTCATTTTCATTTTAACCTTCAGTCAACAAAGCAATAAAGCTCCTTGAACTTGCTTAATGAGTCCAAGAGCATAATGGCTAATTAACATGAAGCATTCTAGCTGCTCTGCCAATTAGCCACTTGGATCACCCTGGGAGCTCAGAAGTGGAGCAGGCCTCTCTGGCTCCCTGCATATCTGCTCACCTGTCTGTCTAAGCCCCAAGGGGTGTCTAAGGTTGGAGGAGAGCAGAGTCAACTTCAGCCTGGGGCTGATACGAGTTGCTGGTTATTGTTGCCATAGGAGGCCTGGGGACTCTCTCAGCCTGGGCCCCTTGTCTGGACCCTGGTTTGTTGCATTTCTCAAATAGTGATCCAAGAACTATTTAATTAGAATCCAACTCCTCGATTCCACCCAGGCTCACAGGATAACTAAGTCTGGATCTTGCTCTCTGGAGTCTTCCCTTTGCCTAGCTTTTCCTGCCTGAATGGCATCCAATTCCTCCTTTTACAGAAACTGATGTTCTGGCCACAAATCCAGAACAGATTGTACCAGTCAGGCTGGGTCTGAATCCAGCTGGGCCACTTACTGGCTGCTTGACCTTGGACAAGGTACTCAACCTTTTGATAATACTGAATTTTATTTGAGCCCTGAGAAAAGAGCAAGGGTTAAGAAATCCCTCCACCATTTTATACTCCAAAATCAGGAAATAGCTAGTCTTGAAAAGGACCACCCTGCCCTAGCATATTTCATGACAAGAACTGCCTCCATCCTTCCTCAGGACTTCTATAAGACTCATTCCCTCACCTGCTTCTATAAAACCCAGGCCTCCTTCACTCTGTTTGAGATGGTCCTCATTAACAAACATTCTCTGGCCAGGTGTGGTGGCTCACGCCTATAATCCCAGCACTTTGGGAGGCCGAGACAGGCGGATCACCTGAGCTCAGGAGTTCAAGACCAGCCTGGCAAATGGTGAAACCCTGTCTCTAGCAAAAATACGAAAAATTAGCTGGGCGTAGTGGCATGTGCCTGTAGTCCCAGCTACTCAGGAGGCTAAGGTGGGAGGATTGCTTAAGCCCAGGAGATGAAAGTTACAGTGAACTGAGATTGTGCCACTGCACTCCAGCCTAGGTGACAGAGTGAGACCCCATCTCAAACAAACAAACAAAAACAAGATAAACAAACAAACAAACATTCTCTCTATTGCAATTGCCTGGGTAAAACTATCTCAGTTGTCCAATGTATTTTGTCTTTCATACTTTTAAGCCCCAATATCCCCATGTATAAAAGGGGATAATCAAAACTATTTTACAAGACCAATTGTAAGGATGAAACAAAAACATGCATGTATAGTATAGTAAGCTCTCAATGAATATTTTGGTGCAATTATTATTCCTGTTGTTAATTCCCTCCAGCCCCGTTTTACCAGGCCCTGGTCTTTATGATATCTTGTGCTAATTAATGTCTGCTGGATGTTCTTATCAATTTAAGACTTTCTATCACTACACATTTTACAATTTCGACAACATTGTTCCAGTAGCTTTGCAGGGTTTGGTCATGTCTAGCCCTACTTAGCCACTATCAACCCTCAAACATACCCTAACAGCACATCTTGAATGCTGTCTGAAAACAGTGCTTCAATGCTCCCTCTCCACACATATTTGTTCTGGAAGATCTGGCCTTGGTTCTCCTGTCATATTTGGTTCTTGGTGTTTTTTTTCTACTTTGGGTTGCTTCTCATCTTTTCTCAGGCTAGGGTGAGGGCTATTTTTGTTTCGGGGAATGCTAGAGCTAATCATGCCCTTGCTGTGTACATTAATCAGGGTTCTCCAGAGAGGTAGAATCAAGAGGGTATACACAGACATAGATGAGAGGGGATTTATTAGAGGAATTGGCTCATGTGATTATGGAGGCTGAAAAGTCCCACGACAGGCCATTTGCAAGCTGCAGACCCTGGGTTGCTGGAGCATGGCTCAGTTCAAGTCCAAAGGCTCAGAAACAAGGAAACCAACTGAGTCCCAGACTGAAGGCCTGAGAACCTGAAAAGCAGCTAGTGCAAGTTCTGGAGTCCAAGGACAGGAGAAAAAGACTCTATCCCAGCTCCAGGAGACAGAGAATATCTTTTTGTTCTGTCTGAGCCCCCAGAGGGTTGGATGATATCTGTCCACATGGGGGGTGAATCTTCCCCACTCAGTCCACTGACTCATATGCCAATCTCCTCTGGAAATACCCTCCCAGATGCACCCAGAAATAATCCTTTACCAGTTCTCTAGGTCATCCTTAATCCAGTCCAGCTGAACCCCAAATTAACCATCATGCTGTGCTTCTGCAGCACCTTTCCAGTCGTTAGGGTTGGAATCTTCCAGGGGGCTTTTTAATAATACTCCTGAGACCCAGGCTGCTACCCGGACTAAGTCAGGACCTCTAGATGTGGGAACAAATCACTGGTGCTTAAAAATTCCCTAGATGTTTTCATGGGCAGCCAAAGTAAAGAACAACTGTTGTAGACACTTCTATTGTTGGATAGAGCACCATGTAGTATAATTATTTGTCAGCCTTTCCTGTTAGAACAGGGTTCTTAATCTGCAATCTGTGGGCACCCCCAACAGGGATGATCAGGGATCTGCAACCCAGAAAACATTAAGAATCATTCATCCCTCGTCCAGGAGCAACTTGGGAATAAGGCTCGTGCTTTATTATTGTAACCTCTGTGCTAATACTTGGTAGTTATTGAATAATGCAACATTATTCAACAGTAAACTGGACACCGGAGGACAGCATCTCAGGAGACATTGGCCAGAAATTCTTTGAGGAAAATAAATGAGAATTAGGTCAAAAAACAAGCTCATAGTTTCACATACACAGAGTAAGAATGTATATGTAGATACGTCTTTAAATATATGTATTTAAAGTCTCCTTGTATTTGGTCATATATGCTTATTGTGCTGTTTGACTCCCACCAAACTAATTCTCTTAAAGTGTTCAATCCCGAGGAATTAGTTTCTTGCAAAAATGTTTGCAAGTTTCTTGCAAAAATGTTCTGTTGAGGTCAATACATTTTAAATTGATTTAAATATTCATTTATTTCCTTTTTGCTTCCACTTTATTAGGATAATGAGAGTTGCAAAGAAGTTTTGAAGTGTTTTAAAATTCTTTTTACAACCTAATCAACTGAGGTCTCACCATTGTAACTGGCATGGAATGCTGCACACACTCAGAGATCAAACATGGTCACTTCTCCGCCATTTTAAAATTATTTGCTTGTAGGCCCCATCTGCCTCACTAGTAGGAGGTAAGTATCTCCTTCCCTGAATTATAAAATATCCATGGGGAGAGTGGTGAGTAGGAGTTGGGGGCAGCTTACTTCAGCCAAAGAGGAAATCAGTTCAGTTCCACACTCCTCCTCCTGAAGCAGGGAGTACCTGTATTAATCATGCCTTTTTATTTGCTCTCTCTCTCTCTTACTTTCTCTCTCGCTCTCTCTTTCTCTGTGTGTGTGATGTGTGTGTGTGTGTTTTGGCTTTTGTTTTTTTCAGAGACAGGGTCTTTCTCTGTTGCCCAGGCTGGAGTGCAGCGGAAACATTGTAAGAGTTTCAATATGTTGCTCAGGCTGTTCTCAAACTCCTGGCCTCAAGTGATTCTCTGGCCTCTCAAAGCACTGCGATTACAGGTGTGAGCCATCTCTCTTAGTCTTATTTTCTCTATTCTGAAGTTTTGATAACTAGGGTCTTGCTGATCCTGAAAAGGCTGCCCCTCCCTGATTTAGGGCTTAGGGCTGGGGTTTAGGGATCACTAATTCCTGGAGGCAGTACAGACTCCCCTGAAGAGTGCCTTTTATATGCAAACCAACCAACCCAGAGTCCGCACACCCACCTCCTTTCACACTTGGGGCCATCTGCTCTAATCACCCCACAGCCAATTACCAAACAATGAGAGATAGCCCCCTATGTATCAGAGCCAGCTGAAATTATTCAAACTGTCCATCCTAAGCCTGCTTACCCTGCCTCACCTGTTTCTTCCTGCAGAAAGAATAAAGGCTCTTGCTCAAGTTTTCCCCTCCCTCCCTCTGCCTCCTGATCAACCCTGCTGCTTGCCAGTGTGCCCCTCCCACCACACACACTGTGGTGTGCATCGTCCCCTCCTCTTGGGAACTGTAACAAACTATCTTTTCAATGGCAGTCATCTCCTGATCTGTTGGCCTCATCAAACCTGAATAATAATAAAATCTACATTTTAAAACAGTATTTGAGTCTATTGAGTCCACCAGCCGGTGGCTTCTTACTGGCAAGTGCATCTGTGTTGAAAACCAGTCTTATAAAGTCCAAGTGGCCATACCGGGCCCCCAATGTGATGATGTCAGTGAATTCTAGATCTCAACCAAGGCTGTAGGAAATCCTGGGGGCAGAGGGATCCCCTTTCTCAATACCCAGCTCAGTCAAGAGTGCCCCACTCCCGGGCTCACAAGAGGGCATATGCTCAGTGCTTTCAATTTTCACATCCAAGTCTGGGGGCAAGTCTGTCTAGGGGAAGACCAGGATATGGCATCAGGCACTCTGGAGACCCACAGGTATCTTCTGATGAGACTGCCTTCAAATGATAAACGAATCCAGACATTGGCCCTCCAAGGGAGTATTTTAGAGCTGTTCCTGGTACTTCTTTTGCTATAGAAAAAGAAACACTCCCCAAATTTACCCTAATTTCATATAGGCATTTTAGAACTGTAAGGGGGAAAAATAATTTTCTCCTTCATGCTTCATGAGTTTTTAGCTAAGACTCTCTACAACAAAAGACAGATTAACAAGAGAAAAACAAACAAGTTTAATAATATGTACACAGGCCGGGCGCGGTGGCTCAAGCCTGTAATCCCAGCACTTTGGGAGGCCGAGGCGGGTGGATCACGAGGTCAGGAGATCGAGACCATCCTGGCTAACATGGTGAAACCCCGTCTCTACTAAAAATACAAAAAACTAGCCGGGCGAGGTGGCAGGCGCCTGTAGTCCCAGCTACTCGGAGGCTGAGGCGGGAGAATGGCGTGAACCCGGGAGGCGGAGCTTGCAGTGAGCCGAGATCGCGCCACTGCACTCCAGCCTGGGCGACACAGCGAGACTCCGTCTCAAAAAAAAAAAAAAAATAATAATAATAATAATATGTACACCTCCTGTATACATGAATGATAATTCAGAGAAATAAGTAAATCTCTAGAGTAGATCCCAAAGAAAGAGTTTAAATTTCACCCTTAAATGCCATCATTCTCTGAAACAAACAATAAAGAGTATGGCCATAAACACAGCAAGGTTTATTATGCAGGTTTTAGTTGATGTCTTCTCCATTGATTAAGGGTGTCTTGGCTGCATGGTGACTCAAGCCTATAATCCCAGCACTTTGGGAGGCCCAGGCGGGAGGATAATTTGAGCCCAGGAATTCAAGACCAGCCAGGGCGGCATAGTGAGATCCTGTCTCTACAAAAAGTAAAAAAATAAAAATAGAAATAAAAATAAAAAGAATGTTTAGAGATTTAGTCTTCCTGGTGTGAGAGGGAAACACCCTTGCAAATGGAGATTTCATTTATAGACATAAATTTCTTTTACAAAAGGGTAACTTTTCAGAACTTCACCTGTGTCTGCAGTTTCTCAAGATAACCAGCTCAAAATAATCTTATACCAAAAACGCATATTTGGGAGTTGTAAATTCTGGTCTCTCGCAGTCCTGTATTAAGATGGCATGCCCTGAGCCCCATCATAACTTATCAGAACACTTAATTCATGAAAAAAGAGTTTGTAAGATAACCTTTGTTTCTCCCCCACTGAATCCTTCTCTAGTCCTGTGAAGAGATTCAAAACATATCACCTCAAAATGTGCAACTTTGGCATATCAATTCTTTTGAGCTAAAAGAAATTGTGAACCAGTCAATGTGGGAAAACATCTTTACTCCTCCTCAACTAAAATAATGTACAAATGTCCTCTTTTATAAAGGAAATTTACATTTATAAAGGATGTTTTCATTAGTAAAGGTATCTGTAGGAAGAAGAGAGCTACTCAGAGATGACTTTTATCACCTGAGAGACTTTTATCTGCATAGCAAGGCAACCACCATTCACCATACATTTCCTCCCTTCCCCTTCCTGTAATTTGCCTCCACCACCCTGCAGGAACCCCAAACCCTTATTCCTTCCTGTATCTCAGGGTGTAACTGTGATAGGTTCATTGTCTGATGTGCAGCAAGTCAACATGCCAACACCAGGTTGCAGTAGAGAAAGAGGTTAAATCATAGGGCCACTGAATGAGGAGACAGTAGGAAACCTCAAATCCATCTCCCTGAGGAGTTTGGGGCTAGGGATTTTAACTGTGAAGATCATTGATGGATCAAAGTGTGCATGGGGAAATTATGGGATAGGGAGATAAGGAAACTGCATTCTCATGCTGATTCAGTTTTCCTGTGGGGATCTTCAAATGGTTGGCATCAGCCGTTCCACTGGAATTCAGGATCTGAAAAACCTCTTAAGCAATTCTTAAACAAACGCTTTATGATTCCAACATCAGAAATTCTATCTGTAAGAATAATGGGGATACAAATTAATTCTTAAACAAAAGCCTTGTGATTCTAACATCAGAAATCCTACCTATAGGAACAGTGGGGATGCAAATGGTCATTATCTAGTGCTATATGACTTTCAGTTACCAGGAAGTGGGCCAAAGTACAGCCTGATTAATGCTTAATTATAACAATGTTTCTGTCCAGAACGCTTGTTAACCCTGGGAG
Source organism: Theropithecus gelada (assembly GCF_003255815.1). NCBI lineage: Eukaryota > Metazoa > Chordata > Mammalia > Primates > Cercopithecidae > Theropithecus > Theropithecus gelada. The sequence continues at coordinate 90,236,361 of NC_037677.1, forward strand.
GACAGTTTCAAGGGTGATACATAAATCTCAATCATCTGGCTGCTTCTCTGAGTCTCATATTGTTGTGGGACTTCATGCATACATACATAATTAGAATTGTTTTTCTCCTGTTAAATCTCTTAATGTAAATTTAATTCATAGACAAGCCAAATAACCCAGAAGGACAGAAGGAGCATTCTGCCTCTCCTGTAATTGAAAAACACCCTTCTCCACAATCCCCACCCCTAGTTTCAGAAACTCTCAAATCCAACCCCTTCTCTGCCAGTCTCCCCCTAGACCTCCAAGAGATACCCCAGTATCACCTACTCCATCACTCTAGTTCTCTTTCTCTATACCCTGGCTTATTTGGGGTTCTCCCGGACCTCAGGGCGTCGCTTTCAGAAAGGTGTAGGCTTGAGGTCAGGAGGTCAAGACCAGCCTGGGCAATATAGTGAGACCCCATCTCTGCAAAAAAAAATTTTTTTAAATAGTTGGGCATGTTGGTACACATCTGTAGTCCAAGCTTCTGGGAGGCTGAGGTAGGAGGATTACTTTAACCCAGAAGTTTGAGACTGCAGTGAACTGTGATCATGCCACTGCACTTCAGCCTGGGCACCAGAGTGAGACACAGTCTCCTCAAAGAAATTTAAAAAAGGAAAAAGAAAAGCTTAGGAACCAATGTCAAGGCCCAGCACTAGAGTTTTACAGGTGGGTAGGAAAGGAAAATAATTTTCCCCCTACCCTTCCAGGTTTCCTGGTTCAGAGGGGCAGGTGCTGCTGCAAATTAGACTAACAAAGGAAAGACTAACAAGAGAAAAACAAAATTTCATTAATGTGCACATCATGCATACTTGTGAGACAAACTCAGAAATGAGTAATTAAAAGGGGTGGTTAGAACTTGGGGCTTATCATTATTCTCAGCAAACTAATGCAGGAACATAAAACCAAACACCAAATTTTCTCACTTATAAGTGGGAGGTGAACAATGAGAACACAGACACAGGGATGGGAACAATGCACACTGGAGCCTGTCGGGGGATTGCAGGGGAGAGCTGAGAGCATCAGGATAAATAGCTAATGCATGTGGGACTTAATGCCTAGGTGATGGGTTGATAGGTGTAGCAAACCACCATGGCACACGTTTACCCATGTAACAAACCTGCACATCCTGCACATCCTGCACATGTATCCCGGAACTTAGAATAAAGTAAAATAAAATGTTTTTTTAAAAAAGAACTTAGGGTTTATATAGCATCTTTTTTTTTTTTTTTTTTTTTTTTTTTTTTTTTTTTTTTT
>NC_037677.1:90237876-90252265 GCF_003255815.1 Theropithecus gelada
GCCATTCTCCTGCCTCAGCCTCCCAAGTAACTGGGACTACAGGCGCCCGCCATCTCGCCCGGCTAGTTTTTTGTATTTTTTAGTAGAGACGGGGTTTCACCGTGTTCGCCAGGATGGTCTCGATCTTCTGACCTCGTGATCCACCCGTCTCGGCCTCCCAAAGTGCTGGGATTACAGGCTTGAGCCACCGCGCCCGGCCTATATAGCATCTTAACAAAAGACCAATACATTTGTAGAGAGGTGACAAAACAAACAAAAAGGGGTTTAGAGCCATGCACAGTGGCTCACACCTATAATTACAGCACTTTGGGGGTTCAAGGCAGGAGAATCACTTGAGCCTAGGAGTTCAAGACCAGCCTGAACAACATAGTGAGACCCTATCTCTATCATACATACATACATGCATACATACATACATTAGCCAGGCTTGGTAGTGCATGTCTGTAATCCCAGCTACTTGGGAGGCTGAGGTGGGAAGATTGCTTGAGCCTGGAAGATCGAGGCTGCAGTGAGTCATGATCACACCACTGCACTCCAGCCTAGGTGACAGAGCAAGATCCTGTCTCAAAAAAGGAAAAGAAAAAGCAACATGGGCTTAGGCTTGTAGGGGCATCAAGCTGTAGGAGATGAATTTATGCAGAATCTAATGGAAGGTAAGGCTATTTAGTAAGGTTTGTTTGGGTAGACTCTTTCTCAGTGCCATCTTGTTTCTGGGATAAGGTTGTTATCCCATTCCTGGTATGGGAAGTGGAGGCGGGGACAACTTCCCAAGGGAAATTTATCTTCTGCTTTTGAAACCTGCCCAATTGTCCCATGGAAGTGATATTTATGGGGTTTTGAATAAACATAGAAGTTGATCCTCCTGCTGATCTTTTTTTTTTTTTTTTTTTTTTGAGACAGAGTTTTGCTCTGTCGCCCAGACTGGTGTGCAGTGACGTGACCTCACCTCACTGCAACCTCCGCCTCCTGGGTTCAAATGATTCTCATGCCTCGGCCTCCCAAGTAGCTGGGATTACAGGCATGCACCACCACACCTAGCTAATTTTTGTATTTTAAGTAGAGATGTGGTTTCACCATGTTGGCCAGGCTGATTTCAAACTCCTGACCTCAGGTGATCTGCCCACTTTGGCCTCCCAAAGTGCTGGGATTACAGGCATGAGCCACTGCACCCAGCCTCAGTCTTAACATTTGAAGCTTACATTTGTCTCATCTGAGTTCCTTCCTCAAGAAACCAACCCTTTGGCTGGGCACATTGGCGTGCACCTATAATCTTGGCACTTTGGGAGGTCAAAGTGGGCAGATGGTTTGAGACCAGAAGTTTGAGACCAGCCTGGGCAACATGGTGAAACCCCATCTCTACCAAAAAAATATATATATATATACAAAAAGCCCAGTGTAGTGGCAGGCACATGTAGATGTAGTCCTACCTACTCAGGGGACTAAGGTGGGAGGATTGTTTGAGCCTGGGAGGTCAAGGTTGCAGTGAGCCATGATCTCATGCCACTGCATTCCCACCCTGGCAACAGGGTGAGATCCTGTCTCAAAAAAAAAAAAAAAATTATAAAAATAAAAATAAAAGAAACCAACCCTCAGGCAAGAAACTGAAACTCATCAAATGACCACATTCAGATAATGAGACACCAGGACCCTCATCCATCACAATTGCTTCCTTATCCCTCCCTAATTCCTGTTTTCCTTGCCTTCCTCGGTATATAAGTCCCCCAATTTTAGTCAGTTGGAACAGGGATTTGAGACTGTACCTCCTGTCATCCTGGCCTGCAGCACCTTCTCTGGCAATACTCATTGTCACAGTGATTGGCATTCCGTGTGGTGAGCAGCAGGACCACCACTGAACCCCTCACTTTTTGGTAACACTCTCAGGCATATGGGGAAGGGCAGAGAGCTTACCCTGGGTCTGCTTTTCTCAGTTGCCTTCAGTTCAAAAGAATCCTTGTGCAGAGTGGCATATTTTAGGGTGGCAGACTCTGAACCCCTTCAAGGGCTTAGGCTGCTTTGAGGACTGCAGCAGTGATGTGGGTTAAAACTGGTTTTAAATTGGATGGAGAACCCAGCCACCTTTTAAACAAACATGTTTCTAGGACAAAGCATGTCCCAGGTTCCAAATAAGTGACGTACAAGGGAACCTTCAGAACACAGCACTGTTGGCAAGATGGAAAGCCCTGTCTCTGCAGTCTCCAGTCAGTATCCGAGGGTGCAGTGGAGTGAGTGCTGTCCTAGGAGAGTGGGATTCTAGTTCCAACTTCTACTCATCTCATCCAGAGCTTCAGATAACTCATCAATAAAAAGGCATACCACCTTTAACATCTTCCTAACCAGAAATTGGGAGAAAGAACCAGGTTATCTCCTGGAATTCCAATGGTTATGGAAAATTAATGTGGGGTTCAAGAGGTTTATTTCCTGCTGTGAAGAATTCCTGCTTTGAATGACTTACGGAGTTTTGGCGGTGGGGGTTGGGGGTGGTGGTTCCACACAGACTAAAGGGACCCTCCTTCCCAGAGTGGTTTATTAATTCAAGGATCACAGCAGAAAGGAGAATCCGCACTGGGTTGGGTGGAAGGAAGCACTTGCCTGAGGGCTGGGCCCAAGAATCCAAAGTTCACAAAGGGACTGGGAGTGCTTGTTAGTCTATGAATGGCTTAAATCAATTTGTTTTTTGCTTTAGTATTTCCTGTTTCTCAAATCAAGAGCCCTAATGCATCTCAATAGTCTCAAAGTAGCCATTTGCTTTCTTTCCAAAGAGCAGTCATTTACCACCTGCAGGTTTGTATTAACATAAACTATGCAGACAGCTTTCTGTTCTAGCAAAAAGCCTCTCTATAGCTTAAGGCAATCAGACATTCTTCTTAAGAAAGACAGAATTAATTAACTGCAGGAAAACTGACATTCTGCTCAGACACACTCTTGAAGGAAAATTATCCTGAATGGGTTTGTAACTCATTCATTTACACAATTTTTGTTGTTTTAAAAAATTCAGAGAGCATTAAAAGTTCAGAGGTTACAGTATCATAAAAATTGCCTTGGGTAAGGTGTTAAACATTGACACAAAATGAACATCATCCTTGTCCTGTGTTTATTACAAACCTTCAAGCTGTTCCTAAGGATTCCTTAAGGCACATTGAACAATTAAACTTCAAGGCTTATTTTCATCTTGCTAATCACCTCTTAATATAACTTTTTGTGATTGAGCTTCATTAGCTCAATCAGTTGGAAATGGGGCAGATTTCAAAGAAAACTGTTGTTTAAACAGATTGCTGGATTTGAGTCTACTCAGTGGTGTGCATTGGCAAAGGCCTGGAGGTACTAGGAGAGACAGTGACAGGGAGACTGGGGTTAATAAAACCTGGCAAACAGAGCAGTGGTCTTGGAATGCAGAAGTCATAGGTTCAAGTTTCTTCTGGGTAGGAAAGGGTGATCAGTTAATTTATTGTTCAAAATGATAGGGACAGGAGGCAGGGAAATTCTGGGCAGAAGATGGCAGTCCCCAGTGAGGGGCCCAACCTCAGGCCTGGAACTGCAGCCCAAAGGGAGAACACGCATTCCTGTTTTCCAGCTCAAATGTTGCCTTTTCCAAAACCATCCATGGCCCACCCCATCCCCCATCCTGTGCCCATAAACACCCCAGGCTCTGCCAGAAGAGGGAGAAGAGAAGCCGCGGGATGTCGGAGACTACAATTGGACGTCAGAGAGAAGCAGCTTGACTTCAGAGGAATCGCTTGATGGTGTAGCTTCAGAGAAGAGTCTGGCCAGGATGGCTGGACTCTGGGGGAAGATTATCTTCCTGCTTCACCCCCTTTTCAGCTCCCCTTCCTGGTGAGAGCCACTTTCATTGGCAATAAAAGCCGCCACATTTACCATCTCTAATTTGTTCATGGGACTTCATTCCTCCTAGACGCCAGACAAGAACTCAGGTGCGGGTGAAAAAGGCTGTCACGCTGACACTCCACTTAGCTGTAAACACTTAAGTCGTCTGTGGGTGGCAAAGCTAAAAAAGCATTCTTCTAGCACTCTTTAACACTCTTTCTGGTGGTTCAGAGGTTGCAGGCATCCCCCAAGATGCTGCCATGGGGCCACACAGAGTTTTGCTTCTGCCAGCACCCGAAAGCACTTGTTCTGGCTCCTGCACCTGCTCACCTGCCCTCCCCATCCTGTGAGGGTTGGAACACAGTGTGACCGAGTGAGTGGAGTCCACCCCTGCCGGCACCAAAGCAGCCAGCTAGTTCCAGCTCTCAGGCACTCCAGTTCCCACCCACACAGGGTCCATGGAAACTTTCTGTTTCAAAACCCAGGTACTACTAAGAGTTTTATGTTTAGCCTAAAGCTGCTCCCTTACATATTTTAAGTTCAGCCTAAAGTTTTCTCAGTATATAGTGAACTATAACCTAACCAGATATGTAAATAGACTGTAATCTAATATTGGGGCTCAGAAAACAATGCACCAAAATGAAGTCCTCAGCAGCAGCCTCAGAAACAAAAGCTTTTGTTTTCTGTTGTTTTTGAGACAGGATCTTACTCTGTTGCCCAGGCTGGAGTGCAGTGGTGTGATCATGGCTTACTGCCCTCTCAACCTCCTGGTATTAAGTGAACTTCCCAGCTCAGCCTCCTAAGTAGCTGGGACTATAGATGCATGCCATCACACCTAGCTAATTTTTAATTTTTTTGTAGAGATGAGGTTTTGCCATGTTGCCCAGGCTGTTCTCACACTTCTGGCCTCAAGCAACCCTCCTGCCTCTGCCTCCCAAAATTCTGGGATTACTGACATGAGCCACCAGCACCCAGCCCAGAAATTTTTCTATGACTTTCTCCTACCCTCCTTTCTCTCAGTCCCATTCTCCCCCAAGGCTAGCCATAGACACTAAACTTCCTCTTCCCCAAGACCTTTTCCCTTGAAGGCCAGTCATAAAACCTAAAAATATTCTATTTAAAACTGGCCATAGGCCGGGCACGGTGGCTCACACCTTAATCCCAGTACTCTGGGATGCCAAGGCAGGTGGATCACTTGAGGTCAGGAGTTTGACACTAGCCTGGCCAACATGGTGAAACCCCATCTCTACTAAAAATACAGAAATTAGCCTGGCATGGTGGCATGCGTCTGTAGTCCCAGCTACTCAGGAGGCTGAGGCAGGAGAATCACTTGAATCTGGGAAGAGGGGGTTGCAGTGAGCCAAGATGCCCCAGTGCACTGCAGCCTAGGTGACAGAGTGAGACTCCGTCTCAAAAGAAAAAACAACAACAAAATAAAACTGGCCATAAATAAATTATCTGATCCCCATTCCAGAGAAGAGTCCTGCCCCACACTCAGAAGAAAGGAGTGTGTGCTCAGAGAAGCCAAGGAGAATCTAGACAGGCAGGCCTTATTGGGTTTTCCCACTAAGTCTATTGAAACCGCCTTTGCAAAATTATAACTAAAGAAATTATGACAGTGAAAGATATCAGACCTCACCAACTCCATCTTACTTCTGATGTCTCAACTGTCTTTGTCCATTCCTGGGCACAGGCCAAACTGGCCTTGGGAAGGAATTTATAGTTTAAATAATACCTCTTTCCAAAAGCTAAACTGTTCTTGTAAAATGAATGAAATGCTACCAACCATAAAGTAATGATGAGAGGGGCTGGAATTCTAAATATTACCAGCCATTATTCTGGAGGTCATAAGATTTGCAACTTCCTCAAATATTCCTGAAGATAACATCACTATTAGGAAACTAAGATTGGCCTGTTGAGATGTCTTTTCAAGCTTTTGCATTTCTGAAACCAGATGGCCCCAACTGGACCTGTCAACCAGTTCTGCAGCCCTCACCCAGGAACTGGCTTAGTATAAGAGAACAGCTTTGACTCCCTGTGATTTCATCCCTGAGCCAACCAATCAGTACTCCTGACTCACTGGCCACCTACCCACCAAATTAGCCTTAAAAACTCTGATCCCCAAGTTTTCAAGGAGACTGAGTTGAATACTAATAAAACTCTGGTCTCCTGCACAGCTGACTCTGCGTAAATTACTCTTTCTCTATTGCAATTCCACTGTCTTGGTAAATAAGCTGTGTCTAGGCAGTGGGCAAGGTGAACCCGTTGGGTGGTTATACTATTAGTGGTAAATTATACCCTTTTTGTCCAATCATATTTTTACATGGCTATTCATACTTTGTTGAAGCTAAGTATAAAAGTGGACAGTTTCTCCTGTATCTTAGTGTTTTCATCCTGAAGGCTCCCATGTATATGCATTAAATACACTTGTATACCTTTTCTCCTATCAATCAATCTGCCTCATGTCAGTGATTTTCGGTGAACTCACCAAGTTTCGACCAATCAAAGGCAGCCCACTGTTCAAACCTTGTTCAAATAAGGCAAATGTCAAGTTGAAACTACCTTTGCAAAAGTTCTATCAGTGAGGGGGGGGAAAAACCAGTAAGCTAAACTAACCCAATCCCCATCTTGCCTTTTTCTTAATTATTCCTGGGCTATTGGACCAAGCTAATTTTGAAAAACATTAAGGCTATAGTTTAATAATAGGCCTTGCCCAAAATGTAACCAATTTTGTAAAGCTAATGGGAAGCCCTCAAGCTGGGGGAAGGAGCAGAACCTGAGTCCTGTTAAGGTGCAGACATAAGCAATTGTCAGCCATTATTCCTGAGGTTATACAATATGCAACTTCCCCAATTACTCCTGCAAATAACACCACTATTGTAGATTGGCCTTTTCAGATATCTTCATAGGTTTTTGTGTGTTTGACACTCATGGCTCCACCTGGACCACCCACCCAGCTCCTGTGGCCCCACCAAGAAGCAATTCAGCCCACCAAAAGATAGCTTCCACCTCCAATGAATTATTTCATCTCCGCTCCAGCCAATCAGCAGCAAGCACCTGTTACCTGGTCACCCCCACCCCTTCCCCCAAACTGCCTTTGAAAAACCCCTAACTTATGAACTTTAAATAAGATTATTTGAGTAGGAACTCTATCTCCCATGTGTCGTGGCTGGCCTCCTGTCTATTAAACTTTCTCTACTACTTTGTAGAGAAAGTCTTTCTTTATGCAGTGGGCAGGAAAAACCCCTTGGACGATTACAAAGCCGTTACTAATCCAGCTGTTTCTGTACCTTACTTCCATTTTCTATATCTCCCTTTCCTTTTTTTATCCATAAAGCCTCTCTGTCCATGTGGCAGTACAGGAGCCTCTCTGGACCTATTCTAGTTTGGGGAACTGCCTGATTCACAAATCGTTCTTTTCTCAATTAAACTGTTACTTTTTTTTTTTTTTGAGAAAGATTCCCCCTCTGTCACCCAGGCTGGAGTCCAGTGGCACGATCACGGCCCACTGCAGCCTCGAACCCCCAGGCTCAGGTGGTTCTTTCGCTTCAGCCTTCCGAGTAACTGCGACTACAGGTGCATGCCACCACACCCAGCTAATTTTTAGTATTTTTTGTAGAGATCAGGTTTTGTCATGTTGCCCAGGCTGGTCTCGAATGCCTGGGCTGAAGTGATCCACCTGCCTTGGCCTCCCAAAGTGCTGGGATTACAGGTGTGAGCCACTGTACCTGGCCAAACTGTTAAATTTAATTTGTCTAAAGTTTTAACAAGAGTAAAAGGGGGTGCTTACTGAATGGGGTGCCAGGCATAAATAATTGGACAGTCCTAATTAAATCAGGCTGTTTAGCAGCTTTGTGACTTTATAAAGCCATTGACTTTTCTGAGCCTATTTCTTCACTTTACAAGGAAGATAACAGTGTTCGACCTTACCAATCATGGAGATACACAAAAATGTACTTTATAAATTGTAAAGCATGAGAAAATGTGAGGTACTATCGTATTTGATAAAGCAGAGTCAAGTTTACTGTTTACTCTTGAGATACTGGATGTACAAATGGATAATTGTCGAACTATATATAAAGATAGTATTTTGACTCACAACCTGTCCAGAAAACCAACCCCTATTGACAATAACCAGCCCAGGAAGTCTGTTATAAATCAGACTTTCAGGAAGTCACTTGTTATTTCTAGTGACAAGCCAGGAAGCTGAATAATAACTTGTGTCACAATCGGCCCCAAATGGCCAGGACTTGATTAATAATTGACAGATTCTGTCAGTTTTTTTCTCCACTTCCAACTTAGGACCAACTAGGGAAAGCCAAATATGCATTCCCAATCAAACACACAGGATTTCCTGCTTCTAGGTAGCTTCCTACAGCTTTCCCAGGCCAACAGCCTCCCTGAGGCCAGACCTAAAGCTTTTCTTTTTCCCACCATAAAGCTTGCACACTTCTCTCCACCTTTGAGTTTCTGCTAAAACTCAGTGATGGTGGCTGATTCTCTTGCTGTAGCAGCTCTGAATAAATAGGCTTTGCTTTTCTCAGGCTGGGGGATGGAGCGGAACCTGAGTCCTGCTAAGGTGCAGACATAAACTATTGTCAGCCATGGCCGGGCGCGGTAGCTCACGCCTGTAATCCCAGCACTTTGGGCGGCCAAGGCGGGCGGATCACGAGGTCAGGAGATCAAGACCATCCTGACTATGGTGAAACCCCGTCTCTACTAAAAATACAAAAAACTACCTGGGCGTGGTGGCAGGCGCCTGTAGTCCCAGCTACTTGGGAGGCTGAGGCAGGAGAATGGCATGAACCCAGGAGGTGGAGCTGGCAGTGAGCCGAGATCGTGCCACTGCACTCCAGCCTGGGCGACAGAGCGAGACTCCGTCTCAATAAATAAATAAACAAACAAATAACAATTGTCAGCCATTATTCCTGAGGTTATATGATACACAACAAGACATATTTATTTCCATACTTGACCCCAATTAGGGTTTTTATTAAGCTGAAAGAATTTGGTAACAACCCTAGGTGCCCTTTAAAGGCCTCCAATTGGTTACACCCTAGGAAGGATTGGCCCGTGACCAATCAGAGGCTGAAGTGGAAACTTCTGTCTTGTTATCACAGGGCAAGGATGTGGCCTATACGCTGCCTAATCTTGCCTAGAACTGTCCGTACCTGCTGCTCTTTTGTTTATGCCTTTACCCTTGGTTACCGTAATTCCCCATTCTCCTGCCTCATAGCCATGGGACTGACTAAAAGTTAACCCAACACTGTAATCCCAGCACTTTGGGAGGCCGAGGTAGGTGGATCACTTGAGGTCAGGAGTTCGAGAACAGCCTGGCCAACATGGTGAAAACCCGTCTAAACTAAAAATACAAAAAAATTAGCGGGGTATGGTGCCACATGCCTATTATCCCAGCCACTACGGAGGCTGAGGCACGAGAATCACTTGAACCCAGGAGGTGGAGGTTGCAGTGAGCCGAGATCCCACCATTGCACTCCAGCCTGGGCGACAGAGTGAGACTCTGTCTCAAAAAAAAAAAAAAAAAAAAAGTTAACTCAACATGTGTACCACCATTATGTCAGCATTCCCCAAAGCCTAATGAAAAGTAGAAATGTTCCCAGGGTAGCAAAATTGTCCTAGAAAAAGGATGCTGAAGCTTCTCAAGCAAGGATACAGTAGTCCCTCTATCCACAGTTTCACTTTCTATGGTTTCAGTTACCCGCAGTCAATTGCAATCCAAAAATATCAAATGGAAAATTCCAGAAATAAACAATTCCAACACATTTAAAGTTGTGCGCCGTCTGAGTGGTGTGATGAAAACTCTTGCCTTCTGGCTCTGCACCTGAGATGTGACTCATCCCTTCATCTAGCATATCTATGCTAGATACACTATCCGCCTATTAGGCACTTAATAGCAGATTAAGTGTCCTGGTATTGCCGTGCTTGTGTTCAAGTAACCTTTATCTCATTTAATAATGGCCCCAGAGTACAAGAGCAAAAATCATAATGCTGGCTATTCAGATATGCTAAGGAAAAGCCATAAAGTGCTTCCTGTAAGTGAAAAGGTAAAAGTTCTGAACTTAATAAGAAAAGAAAAAAATCATATGCTGAGGTTGCTGAGATCTAAAGTAAGAATTCTTATCTGAGAAACCAAAATAGATGCCCCTTTGTCAACTAAGACAGACCTTCAAGTTAAGGAAACAAAGTTACCTACGGGTTGAGTTACCTACTGGTTCAGGGCCTGGCTAGCATGGAAATTCTAATTTCCTCCACCTCTAAATGTCCTAACAATAGGAGCTATCAGATCCTTCCTAACTCTGATTCCCAGTGGCTATGCTCCCACCATCCAGGCCTAATTACAACTCTAGTTGGATGGCAGGGCACCAAACATTCTTTTCTGATAAGAAATTACAGACTTTAAGCCAGTTTTAGTCAGTTTATAGAGGCTGCGCACAAACTTTGTGTCTGTCATTCATCTTTTGATGTAAAGAGCCAAATTTCACCTTGTGTTAAGGCTAACACCGCCCCCACCAAGTGAACATGGGAGGTATGTTTCATATGTGTTTACCCATTGCACATGCTCAGCTCCCCTCATAAATATGTATGACTTTTCCCTCAAACCTGCTGAATATGTATGACTCTATTATGTGATACAGGCCCTGTGAGGTATAAAACCCAACCTATTCTTCCCTCTTCAAAGGGAGAACACCTCTTGTCCACACTGGAGAGTATCTGTTTGTGGTTTGCAAACCAATATTGCCATAAAAGCTCTTCTTTCTACTATTTAGCCATTCTCATGGTCTTTGGATTATACAACAAATCTATCCATGAAGACAGGAAGGAAGAGAAGAAGGAAAAAGAAATTCATGCTAGTTTTGCTGTTGCACTTCAAACAGAAAAAGCTATGGCCACAGTGTGTGACAAGTGCTTAGTTAAGATGGAAAAAGCATTAGATATATGGGCAGAAAACATGAATAAAAATGTATTCCAACTGATGGCAATCAAGTTCAGTACTATCCTTGGGTTCAGGCATCTGCTGGGGGTGTTGGACCATATCCCCTATGAATGAGGAAGGCTACTATATTTATATTTCCTGTGGTGCAAGCAGAACCCATAAAGATTAGCAGAGCTTGAGCCTTCTCATAGGTACCCTGGAAGCATTTGCCTTCTGGGTTAGAGGACCCCAGCACAGAAGGGGCTTAGGGTGGTTGCTGGTCAGAAAACGTTATGCTGGAAGAAATCATCTCGCCTTGGATACAGAATCCTTCATTCAGAATAAAGACTACATTTCCCATCCCCCCGTTTGCACGTAGGTGTGGAAGTTGTGGCCAATGAGATGTGCGGCATTTGTGCAATTCAGAGATCCTGCAGGACCTCCTTCCCTAGAGAGGTTTTGTAACTCCACTTCCAGACTTCCAGAGGTTTGTTTTCCCTCTTTAGCATCTCCTCCTTCCTTAATCCTACAGAATGCAGAAGCAGCAGAATGGGAAGAAATTAGATAGTAGACCATGTCCCCTTCCATGAAGATCCCTTGGTCATACCCAAGTTAAGGAAGAAGAAGGAGAGCATTGAATTGGATGTGAAATTGAAGCTTCTCACTGGACTAGGCTAGATTTTTAATACCTGACTGTGACTAAGAAGGTTTGAGATCTGTCCAAGATGTCATTAAAGAACAGAAAATAGGTACTCAATGGATACTGGTTCAATGACACTGAGCTATTAAGTACATCCAGATTTTTACATGTTCCATTTTCTTAAAATGCAGGTACACTTGTATGTTGTATAGAATTTCTATAGGTTGGGGAGAAAATACCAGAATTAAGGCAACATTTACCCAAAAAAGACACCAGTAGTCAAAAATACATCATTCTAAACTTCAGTATCCTACAGCATGCAGGAGCCTATCCTACTCTAGGGGGAGGTCCTCGTCTAGGGGGAGGTCCTACTCTAGGCTTCCAGTGTGTCTTCTTTATCATTGAATACACAGAATAATGATGTCAATCGATAACAGAATGAATTATTTTATAGGAAAATTATTTTCTTTTTTGCCTCTCTCCCCAAATAATTTTCTTAATCTCTTCATCAAGCAAGCTTCTATCCTCAAACTTTCCTCTACATTTTAAAATGTTTGAAACGTAATTTCTGTCCATATGTCCAGCAAAATGGAAGTCTGGAAGTGGAGTTACAACCTTCTAAGCATTAATACAGTAGGAAACTGCTTTATTCCATGTAAAGGATGAGTTAAACAATGGCTCATTTCGTGATAGATGCTGACACCTACTGGGCAGATTTTACATTAAATGTTCGATATGTTTTGGCCCAAAAAAAGAAATGAAATGTTCCTGGTTCTTGGAAGGTAAAATCTTGGGTCTGGAAGGGCAAGGGCATGAGGGCATTCTGGCCCCAGGATGGTGGGAGCATAGCCACTGCGAAATGAAGACTCAAGGATGATAAAAAGGACTCAGAAAAAAAATCATGGGGTAAGTTCTGGAATGCCATCAGATAGTTGGCTCCAGAATTCCAGCCTTGCCAATCTAAAGCCCTTCCTCTCCTGGAGTTTCTCATCTGCTTCTAAGGTTTTTTTTTCTAGGTGTATGGCTCTATTTTAAACTGAACTTTAAGGAAGAACTACCCTCCAAGCCAGCTCAAATAAATGTGCCCCTACATCATTTTCTGGGCATTCCTGTGACACCTGGTCATCACCAATATTATTGCTGACATTTTTTGAGTACTTACATTGTACTTCTGCACTAAGTCTTCATATTATAGTGGACAGACCTTGGAGTCAGGCTACCCGAGTGCAAACACTGCCTCTGCCATATGTTAATAGACGTTCTATGACTTTGGTCAAATGACAATCTCCTTACCTCAAAAATGGAAATAATGATAATGTCTACCACATCGAGGTCTTGTGAGATTTTAAAGTGTTCACATACATAAATTACTCAAAACAGTGCCTGGTATATCATAAGTGCCATACAAATGTTGGTATTGTTACCCTAATTAATCTTTACAATAAAACTGAAATAAGCACTGTTATTTTGTAAAATTAGAAAACAATCTTGGTGTATGAGTTGGAAATGTTTTCAGCTTTAAGTAACAGAAAACCTAACTAATGGTGACTTAAATTATATTCTCTCTCTCTCTCTCTCTCTCTCTCCTATAACAAGCCTAATGAGCAGTCCAGAGGTAGGTGGCTGCTGGCACTGGCTCATGATTCAGTGATGTCAGGGCCAGTGTCTCAGATATTTTCAAGGTCTTTCCCTCATGGTCATAAGAGGATTATCCCAATTCCAGGGATCATATCTGTTCAGCAAGAAGAAGGGCACTGGTTCCATCTGCCCTTTTATTAGAAAAGTAAAAGCATTCCCAGAAACTCTCCCATTAACTTCTACTTATGTTCTATTGGCAAGAACTGTGTCACTTGGCCACTCCTGACTGCAACGGGGCATGGGAAAGTGGGTATTTAACCTTTCCAGACTCTAAAGTAGAAGGCAGTAAGGGGGAAGGGAATGGGAATGACCATTGGGTCAGCCAGAGATTGGCACCTGCCACACTAAAGAGAAGATAAACCATTTGCTTAGGTCAGATAGCAACCAAGAGATGGTGCAGCATTCAAGCCCAGGTAGCCCAGCTTCTGGCCTCCTGATAGTTTGGATATTTATGCCTTCTTCCAAATCACATGTTGAAATGTGATACCTGATGCAGGTGGGGCCTAGAGGGAGGTGTTTGGGACATGTGGGCGGATCCCTCATAAATGGCTTGATGCCCTCCCCATGTAACAAGTTCACAAGACATCTGGTAGTTTAAAAAAGCCTGGCACCTCCCCTCTCTCTCTTGCTCCCTCTCTTCCCATGTAACACGCTGGCTCTCCTTCCCTTCTGCCATGATTGTAAACTCCCTGAGAACTCATTGGAAGCAGATGCCAGCACCATGCTTCATGTACAGCCTGTAGAACTGCGAGCCAAATAAACTTCTTTTCTTTATAAATTATCCTGCCTCAAGTATTTCTTTCTAGCAATGCAAACTGGACTAACACAGAAAATTGGTACTGAGAAGTAGGGTGTTGCTATAAAGATATCTGAAAACGTGGAAGCAGGCTTTGGGCCTGGGTAAAGGGCAGAAGTTGGAAGAGTTTAGAGGACTCAGAAAAAGACAGTGAGATGAGGGAAAGTTTGGGACTTTCTCAGAGACTGGTTAAATGGTTGTGACCAAAATGGTGACAGAAATACGAACAGTGAAGGCCAGGCTCAGATGGAAATGAGGGAGTTATTGAGAATAGGAGTAAAGGTCACCCATGTTATGCCTTAGCAAAGAAAGAAATTTCTTCTGCCATATTTCCTAGGATATCAGCCTTAAGTTCAAACTTCTATAGATCTCTACAGCCTGGACATAATGTAGCCAAGCCTCTCTTTCTTCCTCTATCTGGGCAAAATTCCCCTAACATCTCCCATTCTTTTTTTTTTTTTTTTTTTTTTTTTTTTGACAGTTTTTTTTTCTTTTTTTTCCCGATGGCGTGAAATTGGCCCGCCTCAACCTCCGCCCACAGACACAACAAAAATAAAAA